>NW_008687660.1:282199-344033 GCF_000695815.1 Acanthisitta chloris | reverse complement strand
TGTCAAAACTCTGCCTGTAGAAATGATACTTGAATCTCATTCCTCCATATCTGAGTTCACTATTTGTCAGATCTATTTTCTCTCCCCTTCATAATCTGTTAAACTCCTCGGTAAAGTCCATCCTGAACAAGAACAATCTAGATGGTTTAAAGTTTGTATCAGAAATTGTATATGTGCAGAAAAAAATTTGGGAACTCATTGTTCTAGCACAAGCCATTTCTGCTAAGAATTTCTGACTAGCTCTATATTAGCCATGACTAAAGAAAATTTGGTGTGAACAGACCAATTAAATAACATAAATCCCATAATTCCATTAAAAGCATAGGTAAATGCCTAAAAATACCCAATCACAAAATGATCTTAAAATATTGTGGAAGCTTCTTAAAAATGCATTTGTGTCTTTTTTTTTTTCTTGTTATATATGGTACTCACAGGAACCATGGCATTCATGGGAACCACAGAGGAACATTCGCAATTTTACCTATAAAGAATAAATTTTAAAAGTTGTGTCTTACTAAGCAGCTGATCGTGGTTGGCTATGACAAATTACCAGAGCCTATGTACATTTTGGTTAAGCTGTGACCATTTCTGTCTGATTTTTGGCTAAAACACAAAGCTGTATTTCCAAGCTGGCCTTTGCTGTAGACACATTTCCATCCAGAACTAGCTGGTCCTTCTGGCTCACTCACCTCTCCAGCTGCACTACTGATTTGGAAGATAACAGGAATCTGGAATTAGGGCCTGACAGTGCTGTGTACATATCTATATCCTTCTTGTAATTGATGGGAAAAGTATCTTCTTCCCCACCCCTGCAAGTGAGCCCTGATTAGGTTCCTAAATTCAAAATTCTCCATCAAGATATTACAAATACTCTTATTAAGATGGATAAATCTCATGGCATTTCTATCAGAAAAAGCTGGACGACTAATCAGGTCAATTTTTGAGCTGTATTTGTGTTCCACATGTAATTACCCTCCACAGGCCAGGGAAGTTTGCCAAAGGAACTGCTGTAGCTTTTTACAGCAGGTTACATACTTGCATTTTATATGTGAATCTCTAAAGATACTTCAGGGCAATACTGGAGCAGCAAACTGCATTAGCTGCTGTGCCAGTGGAGATGTAGCCTTCACAGCTTCAAACAATGTTTTCTCTTTATTGGCAAGTTTTAAAAGTCCTGCATCCATTTCTACACTTTGGCTACACTATTAAAAGCAAACAAAATACAGCACGCAGTGTTGGAGAGTATACATTAGCTCTGCTATCATTCATGCTCTTGGTTAATGAAATCCCTGAGGTCATTTGTCAGTGTTATGAAGCTCCCACAGTGAGTGCAGCCAACCATGCCATTCAATGTGCCGAGCACTGAGGATACCTGCATTCCTAGAAAGGCTTGGGGCAATGGATGAGCTCATTATAGGTTTAGATAAGCATTTGAAGGCTTTTTGCTGTTTTCATACTCAGTCTTTTGCACTGGCTACTGGAGGCACTTTCATACTGCCAGGACTGAACGCAGATTAATCTGATTCTTTCTCACTAGGAATATTAGAAAACATACCAAAGTATATCCAAGTATTTTGATACTAACTGCACTTTCTGTATACGGAATAACTAGGTTTTCAGGAGAAGTAATTTTGATACTAACTGCACTTTCTGTATATGGAATAACTGGATTTTCAGGAGAAGTACATGATCCCTCAATACTTTTCCACTTACTACAGCTCCTGGCCCCCCCACTGGCAGAGTTATTGCATTGAATTTCTTTGCCTTGGACCTCACTTGCCCTTAACACCATGTTCTCTATTACCAACCTCATTCCCTCCAAAATGTGGAACTCACAGGGATGGCTGTTCTTGCTCTGAGGATAACTGGATTTTCAGGAGAAGTACATGATCCCTCAATACTTTTCCACTTACTACAGCTCCTGGCCCCCCCACTGGCAGAGTTATTGCATTGAATTTCTTTGCCTTGGACCTCACTTGCCCTTAACACCATGTTCTCTATTACCAACCTCATTCCCTCCAAAATGTGGAACTCACAGGGATGGCTGTTCTTGCTCTGAGGTAAGAACAGCCAAAATGTGGAACTCACAGGGATGGCTCTTCTTGCCCTGAGATAAGAACAGAGGAGCCATCCACAGGAGAGCAGCACCATGGACCATGCTCTTGGTGACAGTTCACCCAGGGAAAGCTGCTTTAGCTGCAAGGAGAGAGAGAAGTAGAGACACAGGCACATGAGAGCTGGAAGAACACAAGGTTCGTACTCAGGTGCATGGGAAGGTGCATGTGAAGGTTCCAGATTAAAATAATTGAATCATGAAGGTTGGAAAAGACTGCTAAGATCATCGAATCCAACTATTAACCTAACACTACCAGGTCCACCACTAAACCATTTCCCTAAGCACCATATCTACACCATTTTTGAACACTTATTACGTGAATTTTTTTATATCAGCATGTAATAAACACTGTTATATATCCATCAGTTCTACAACCCATGGTTTAAGAAGGACACATCATTAAAACAAGAGGTTTAGACTCGAATACTGTACATTTTAGCAGTGCCACCAATGAGAGAGGCTCAAAGTACTGCGCAGAGAAGGGGTTAAAATTTAACTGATAAAATAATGGCATCCTTCTCCCTGTATATTTATCTTCTCAGTCCTTGAGGAAGAGACTAACAAATATTTGGGCTAAATGACGCAGAAACAATGTTTGGCTTTTACTACTGAAACTGAAGAATTCAGATATCAAAAAAGGAGTAAATATACTCTTTCAAATGTAATATTTAGCTGATTTCCACAAAACTGAATGAATCATTTATCAATTGCATGTCTCTAGAGCTAAAGAAACTACTTTGGTTTTATGAATGTCATGCACTGGGTTAAAAGACCCCACTGGGCTGGCAGTGTGGACATCATTCTTTATTTTATATTTTATGTGCATATGTGTTTATTAATATTTGTGAAAACTACTATGCTGCTACCACAGATTTGCATGTACATGGAAAGTTCGTTTTCTCATGATAAATGTTCATTTCTCAGAGCTAACAAAGCATCCTATGGTTTATATATTAGATGCATTTTCAGCTTATAAAGAAACATCAAAAATAGCAATATGAATAATTTCCTATTACAAAATCTTTCTTCACATTAGACATATACAAAACCATTTCAGCTGCTACCAAGAAAGGAAAAAAAATCTGAAATATTAAACCATTATTAGACCTAGTTATCCCTTTCAGTTTTTGCCAAAGCTGGTGTCACATCACTGTTGACCAGCCCTAGAATTGTATGAATGTGTCTCAAAAGCTTTAGTTTAAATGTTAATCAGTTGCTTCATTTCTTCCTAAAAACAGTTTCTTCAAAATTAAAATTGGGAAAATTGAAATCATATCTCTAAGTTAGACTTGATAAAAAGTCTTCTATAAAACCTTCCAGAACTGTACAATTAAGTTAGCAAATGTCATTGTGGATACCATAATATAGCATGAATTAAAGGAGTCTAGAAGCAGTGGTGAAAATGGTCCATAGTAAAAACTTACTGAAATGCATTCAGTGATTAAAAAAATCCAAACCAAAAACAAAATCTGAACATAAAATGCATAACAACTATATTTGAGTCCTGGATAATGACCTTGTATTGCTATTAATCTAGTATACGGCACAGGAATAATACAGAATATAAAGTTACAGTTGTTTTTTTCTGTAATCACGAATCCAATAAAAATGAGATATTCCCAAGTTTTCTGTGTAAATACAAAAGAAAAACTTAATTTTCAAAAGAAAGACCTATATTTGAGCTCCACTTATTCAGGAAGACTTCAAATCTTAGAAGTGTTAAACAACAAAAATTTATCTCCTGATGTTTCACTCATCTGCATCAAATTAAGTTGTGGAAAGCTGGGTTTATTTGCTTTCTTTTCTCCTAGGAAAGCTGACCTGGTTATTGAACTTGTCTGTGTGGTAAAAAAACTAAAATATAACTTCCTTGGTGCTGCTATTTTCCCAAGGCATTCACAAATTGCACAGTTCTGCGTTCGTAGGTTATCAAAATCTGCTTACATGAAAGCCTTAAGGGGAAATGTGAAATTAAAGGAAAACCTTTCTATCTTTCCTATGAAGACTAATTTATCTTATTGTTTAACCTGATAAGTAAGCAAATATTTATTGAATGCCTAGCCATTAAATTGGCAAATAATTATATATTGGGCTTAACTAGTTTAGTTGTCTTCATTTATCTACCAATCTTCATTTCTTTAGAAGAGTATATCATAGTCTTCATCCTTTATCTTCTAAATATCAGACACTTTGATGTTTCCTTGGTGCCAAAGTATATAGTTTTATTACAGAAGGATGAAATGGGGCTTGAAAATATAAAATCTCCCAGGTTGCTTTCAGTTAAGTATAATACTTAAATGCAAGTTATTATAGTGAAATTGATAATTATATCATATGCAAAAGGAAATGTGGAGGATGGTACAGGAATACACTGCACCAGAGCTGTATATTAGCTGCAATGGGAGTAAGAGGTTAACTCTTGTCTTGCTGTGTTTAAAGGCAGATTTGCCAGAGTAAGCTATGTACAACCAGCTACTTTTGTGACACACTAGTTCTTCTATAAACACTAAGAGTTGGACTAACTTCAAAGTTGGCTCTTTTAAGCCTTAAATATATGTTTATGCAAGCAGCCACCATTTCCTGCACTAGGTGGGAAATACTGCAAATGTTAGTTGAAAAAATAGCAAAAGCTCTTGCAGTTGTGCCAGCAACAAAGACACTTTCCAGCAGGCATTTGATGGAGCTTTGATGTCTCATTGTTGCTGTATTTCCATGTTTTGAGGTTCCAGCAAAGTGATCAAAATATGTATATTTCCTTACTTAAAAACAAAAGAAAACAAACAAAACCTGTCATAATACTCTTCTGAAAAAAAAAAAAAAAAAAAGAGGGAAGAAAAAGAAAAGGCTAAATATATTGAATGTTTTGCATTCACAACAAATTACGATTCATGATATTCCTCACTTCATTTTGTTCATTTTCCAGCTTCTGAAAAGTAGACATGCTGCTGCCTTAGTAAAATTTACAGCACATGGTAAAACTTATTTCTGTGTGATCAAAATCTGTCATTTTTTACTTGCTTGTTTGTTTTTAAGAACAATATTGCTCTTCAGTTAGGCTGTAGATTAAAAGCATGTCTAATAACAGCAACTCACTGTATTCTGTATACTACTGACATTTAGAAAACTATTTTAAAATAGCATAATTGTTCATAGACTGTTTTCAGTAATAGTAGATGGTCAAAGTTTTATTCCTAGCTAGCATTTCCAGAGCATTTTACATTAATTATACATTAATTAGAAAATTATATCAATTGAAATAACAGACACTGTGAGATGGTTTTGCCTGGGATAGCCATATTTTCTTCATAGAAGTTAGCACAGGACTATGTTTTGGATTTGTGTTGAAATAGTGTTGGTAACCCAGTTATGCTTCCATTATTGCTGAGCAGTGCTTACAGAGTCAAGACCTTTTCTGCTCGTCACTCACCCCACCAGTGAGGAGGCTGCAGGGGCACATGGAATTGGGAAAGGACACAGCCAGGACAACTGACCCCAGCTGACTCAAGGGATATTCCATACCATATGGTGTCATGCTCAGCATATAATCCTTGGGGAGAGGCAGGAAGAGGAGAATGTTTGGAGTGATGGCATTTGTCTTCTCAAGTCACCATCACACATGATGGAGCCCAGCTTTCCTGGGCATGGCTGAACACCTGCCTACCCATGGGAAGTGGGGAATGAATTTCTTGTTTGACTTTGCTTGTGTGGCTTTTCCTTTCCCTATTTAACTGTTTTATCTCAACTCACAAGTTTTCTCACTTTTACTGCTCCAAATCTCTCCCCCATCCTGCTGCAGGGGAGTGAGCAAGCAGCAGCATGGGGCTGAGGTGCCACCTGGGGTTAAACCACAACACCATGAAAAAGTGATCATTTCTTGAGACACAGCGTGAGTACTTTCAGCACCTGTAAAAGGGGCAAGATCAATAGTTAATTATCTTATGAGACAGTTGGAAGAGCTGACTAACAATGCCCGGTAAAGGGCTACTGATCAGTTAAAGAGAGACCAAATTCTGTTCTTATTTGTGTCAACACCTCAATGTGAAGGTGTGACTTGTACAGCCAAGCCTGCTAGACACATCCCCGGGGCAATGGAAACAGTGGTTAAGCAATGACACTTTGGTATGGCCTTGCACAACTTCAGGAAAGGTGTGAAGCATGAGACAGGTACATGGTGTTAACCCACACTCCAGTCTGCACAGCAGCATTAGCACTGATAGAGACACCAGGAGTTAGCCAAGGCTGCTGTTGTATCATCATTCTGCTGCCAGGACTTACCTTTGAATAACTATTTGGAATTATTTCAGATATCCCAGTGTAAGGTGCATAAGAATCAGAAACAAAGCATTTATTGAACTACAAGACTTATATAACACCTTGTGTCCACAAACTAAAATAATTATTTCCTATGTGCTAAAAAAGGTTGGTATGTTTTGGATGCCATATATACAGCAGAGTAAGATAATATTTAATAAAATGAAGCTTTAGCTTCTAAAATACGAAAATATTTATATATATCATATTTGTATATATTTTGAATTTTTTCTCTTCCTTCTTTGAAATGATGTTTTATATTTGCAGTTCAATCATTCTGCTAAATTCTCCTTGGCACACAAATTCATATCCTTTTACAAGTCAGTTGGCTGCCTTATAGTACATCACTGTATTGGAAAATCACAGCTGGTGAGATCTGGCACATCACAGAAAAATACAGAGCATTTTACAGATATTTTAAGTTCTGAAATGGGCAGTTGGGAAAAGACAGTGTAGAACCCTTGTCAAACAAAAAGTTCCTATGCAGAAGTTGTTCTATGCCAAGAAACTCACAAATGCTGCCTGCAGACAGTGTACTTTGAACTCCCCCTAATAAAGCAGTCTGAAATACAGTCACATCTGATGGAAGGTCTCACCTTGGCATGCGGTGATCATACTCCTGCCCTCTGCTCAACTAAAGGCACTGTGAAAGCTTCAGGACACTTCCAAGCATGGCACACTTAGGGGCACACTCTTTGAGCACTGGTGGGCAGTGATTGACAGTCTCAGTGCATTTCCTAACAGATGGAAACTCCAGCACGTAACATCTAACAGGGGATACAGTGGAGTTACAGTACATTAAAAACTTGAAAGAAGTGACAAAGCAAAAATTGATTCAAAGTCTGGTCAGAAAATAAAAATGAAACAAAGAATACCTTCTTTAGGTCTGTATTGTAAGAAATTAGTATTCTCTGTTTCTGCTTCTCAGTGACAATTAGCTGTTGAGTCATGCTTGGAAGAGGTCTGAAAATAAAAATTGTGGTAGAAAAAACCAGAAGTGCTGGCTGAAGATGTTTCTAGTCCTGTCATGTCCTTCCTACAGCCAGTAGTGGCATTACCAACATGGATGGTAAAAGTCATGACTCTAGTGATAGAGTTTAGAAAGACTGGGCTGGTTGCATCTATATAAGAAGCATTATAAGACCAAGGGCTCAATAAATGTATCATTTCTGGAGAAGATAGTTTCATTCACACTATACCCGATAGTCACTCTGTACAGTGCAAGGACACATTGCCATTGTAGTGCCTTGAATTCAGCCTCCTTCCCCAGCAAACTTAAGCTTTGAAGCCACCAGGATTTATAAAGATGCCTCAAGGAATTTTTGGCTAAGATTATTTCAAAAAGAGCTCTCTGACATGACTAAGCAGTAAAACTTCATTACTATTAAAGGTAAACTGCTGTGTACCCAGGTGGCCAAGAACATGATGGTTCTGATCAGCAATAGTGTGGCCAACAGGACCAGGACAGTGAATGTCCTCCTGTACTCAACACTGGTGAGGCCACACCTTGAATCCTGTGTTCAGTTTTGGGCCTCTCACAAGAAAAACACTGCGGTGCTGAAGCACATCCAAGAGAAGGGCAACAGAGCTGGGGAAGCATTTGGAGCACAAGTCTTATGAGGAATAGCTGAGGGAGCTGAGAGTGTTTAACATGGAGAAAAGGAGGCTGAGGAGAGATCTACCTGAAAGGAGGTTGTAGTGAGGTGAGAATCGATCTGTTCTTCAAGTAACAAGTGATACAAGAGGAAACCACTTCCAGTTGCACCAGGTGAGGTTTAGATTGGATATTAAGAAAAACGTTTTCACAAAAAGGGTGGTCAAGCATTGGAACAAACTGCCAAGGGAAGTGGTTGAGTCACTGTCCCTGGAGGTATTGAAAAGATGCATAGATGTGGTTTAGAGGTGGGTTTGGCAGTGCTGGCTTAATGGTTGGGCTCAATATTCTTAAGGCTCTTTTCCAGTCTAGAAGATCCTATGATCTCATTTAAATTTAGGTATTTATAAAATATATCTACCTCCACCTAAACTAGTTTTCTAGGTTCCTACTCTAGTCAATAGAACTCTATCTGATTCATTCAGTGGGCTGTGGGGTACAATTCAGCTGCCCAAATGCAGACACTTAGTTTAGGATGATCTGAACTACACTTTAAACACCAATAGCTAGATTTTTTTAAACTTGATATAAAAAAGAACATATAGCATATTGATCACTTGCACATGCCTATGTCGTAATCCTTATACGGTCACCTAAACCCCATTCTAAAGTACAACACATTTCAAGTACAGATTAAAATACTTCATGGACATCCACAGGTAGAAAAAATGCTATTTTAAATAACTTCATGCTTTAGGTTATAAACCAACTATCTTAGGGACAGGTAATGACCTCCAAAGAAACAGCATCCTTAACTGCCTCTGACTGAGCTTGTAACAGCATTTACAGACACCAAGATAAGGACACTGGTGTCTGTAAGCTGTTTAGATACAGTCACGTTCTGTCCTGTTGACTAACAGAGCATTTTAGTATGGAAAGGCTTTCCTTCAATAGAAAAGGCCCTGAAAATAGAAACATTCATGTGGACCATTCATTTTTAGAACAGTTAATCATAATTGATCCTTACACAATGAATAGTAAATAAGAGTTATTATTAATAATGAATAATAAGAATGAATTATAATGGTTGTGTTTATTAGGCTATCAATAATTAACAAGGATTTGCCATTTATTGTAAATACTGTTGCTGTTTCTGTTGCAGCTTTGGATGGCGCAATTTATATGGTAATTTTATATGAAACAGTGCCAATTACAGCATGGCTATTACAATAGAGTAGAAGCAAATGATGACTTTATCAGTTTTGTTAACTTTTTCATTTTATTCATTGTCAGCACAGCCTGCAATGTAAACATGATGTAGTGAAAGGAATAAAGAAGTTTCATGCAAGTCTAATAACTTTGGCTAGTAATCTAATCACATGGCAGAAATAAATACAATGGGACAGAAATAAAGGCAGGCAGGCCAGCATTAGGATGGAGCAGAAAAAGGTGCATCAAGGTTTGTTAAGTATAAATGCCTGCTGAAAATGCCACTAAAAGGAAGCAGAGACAGAATAACATATCAGAGTGTAACAGCAGCCATGACAATAGAGGGACAGAGCAGTGCAGGATCCTTCCCTATGATCTGACCATTTAGGCAATGCCAGGGCTGCATTTAACAGTGTTGTGGCTGGAGATGCACATGTACACAGCCTCACACCTTCTACAACACTTGATCCAGCCAGGCCTGGCAGTGATTGTGTATATCTTCTAAGCTTGTTGATTCAGAGCCTGATTGAGCTTGTGCTATCAACAGAAATACAGAATTAGCAAACTATGGGAAAAGTTAATCAGAAGGACACACACTATGACTTTCACAGCAGAAAAATTCAGCATAACCATCCTGTATTGGAGTATAGCTTCTATTAAAGTCTTAGTCTGTATTTTTCTAAAGAAAGAGTCAGCAGTATATGATCACTACTCCTTTGGGAAAAAAAATAGTTTTTCTTGTAACAGCAAATCTCTTGCTTTTCAACTGTACCTATGAAAGCCCCAAAATATTATTGAATGAACACATACAGGAGTTATATTGACTGGCATAATAAAAACATACTAAAATGTTGAAATATAATTTTTTTAAAAAAGGCTTGGAGATATTTAGATATTCCAAAGTTTGGGAAATTTGCTATGTACATCAGTAATCTGTCTGAATAGTAACATTACAGACCGTGGCTAATTTCAAAGGAAAAACATCTCTAACGTGTTCCAAACATAATAATTTGTGTATTAAACTGAAGATGTATGTTAAAGATAAGCATGTAGAATACATGTGGTCTAGTTTAGAAAAAGATAAAAGGTTTGCATTTTTAATCATTGTATTACATGAAGAGAATTGCCACTAAGCTGTCCACAACATTTAACAGAGTATTGAAAATGTTAGGAAACTCAGTCCATATTTAAAAATATTTAAACCAATTCTGCAACCTTTTCAGAGTCTCCAACTTTGATATTAATAATCAGTGTTTTCAGAACTGCCTTAGATGAACCTGCATGGCACACAGATGGCAAGTAATTTGCAAGACAAAAATGAGAACTGGCCCATCTCTGGATTCCTAGAGGGTGCCATGACCCATTAGCAGAGGAAAGACAGCCTTTACTGAATAATAATTGAGAACTATTACTAAGATAATTACAAAACCAATTGACTGCCAGAAGGCCTAGACCTTGGCTCTCCAATTTATATAGCAACTGCTGGTGATCTGCACAGAAAAAAAGCGTGTGCTTAGGGTTCACAAACACCATAACCTCAACATCTGCCTGCCATCTAAAGATAATGATGTGGTATTAATTAATTTGAACAGTGCAGTCATTGCAGAGGTAAACTGCATCACAAATCAGACACTTAACATAACCTGAAGTTATCATGTTTTCGTCCAGCCTGTATTAACAAGCAGAATGCCATCAGGTAAATTAAACTGTCACAGGTCACAACATGAAAATGAATTAACTTAATTCTCTTTAACAGGGAGCATGATTGCAACTCTGCCCTGGATGCTATACCAGTAAACATGATGGAGGCTTTTCTTAAAAGTGTTTTGCAAAATGCTCCTATCACAACATTTTCTAATACATACACCTGCAATAGCTTTTTTCAGGTTCCTTCCTCTAACAGGAAGGAGGAGACAGAAGTTCTTGGCTTTTCAAAGAGAACTTTTTAATGTGTAGGTTTTTCTGTTGTTTGTTTCCTAAGAGGAATTTCTGGGAACAAAACCATTAAAGGATATCTGTTATGAGATACCACTAATTCTTTGTGGCTGAAATCCTGGACAGCACTAAAAATCAATGAAAAATTTGCCTGAGCTTCTCCCATGTCTTCTGCAGGGATATGAGATATAAGAAATATAGCCGGCACACCATATGTGTTGCTGATTGGATTTCCAAAATTGTCTGTCCTTACATGTGAAGGATATTTTGGAGAAGATTTCAAAAGCAAAAGGATTTAACAACTTAGTGCCAGGTTTCACACCTGGGAACTGATATTTAGGAATGTAGAACATCAGAAATATCCAACACTGAAAAAAATCATAGCTACCCTTCCTTCTTAAGATGGAAACAGCTGAAATTACTGTGACAAATGCTTTGGCAAAAATGTTCTTTCACCTAAAACCTGCTTCTTGATTTTTAACTCCACTACTGAGTCCTATACTTGGGATTTTTTAAGAACTCTCCACTAAAAGGAGTGTTACAGGTAGTCATTCTTCAGGGGAGATAATTTAAGTTGTAGCATGAAATTTATATAAAATTCAATTCACATTTGAGACCTGTAGTAAAAAAGAGCTGCCAACACTGACAGAATGCTTGTTCTGCATGACAGAAATGCTAATAGAGACAATTTCTTACCCAAGAAGTACCTATATAATAGCATGTGGTGGAAAGAGGAGAGAATGCATTCAATTTACAACAAGATGTGTGAGCCAGGATCCAAACTAATGAAGAGTTAAAAAAATTAACTGCACTCTCAGATGAACTACCTAACCCCAAATTCAAACACGCAAGACAACTGGGACCTAAGGACACTTGCTCTGAACTTCAGGCATCCCACCAGTTGGCAGGTCAAAAACACAAAATGGATCCAGTTGGGCCTGAAGATTTAGATCAGTCAGGATTGATACGTGGATTTTACTATTTTTTTACAGCTCTGCCTTTCAAGGGGAAGTATTTTCAGGAAAGTAAAAGCAGTACTGGGCTTTCCATGGGAGTTTCCTCCTTTTCCCATTGTCCTGACTGTAACAAAATCTAGATCAGGAGCAATGAGCACATGGAGGTAGGGCTGATAGCAATATTGACCATGAAAAGGTCTTTACAGACAGACAGGGGTTTGGAAAAGCCAATCATCAATGACCTATCCATGTTCAAGTTTGGATTAACCAAAGCATTGCATTCTCAACACCTGTCATAATGGCTTAGACAGGAAAGTTTTATGCTGGTATAATTCATTTGTTTACAAAGACCATAGCTTAGAAGACAGCATAATTTTCTTAAAAGTCTCTAACAATTTATTCCTGTGAGCAGTCTACAGTCACAGTAATTTATTATGTTTTTCTCCTGACCTGATATTAATAAAGTCTGAAAAAATACTGAATATATGAATAGATGAATATATCTTCAGGGAGAAAGGACTTCAGTGGCTATCAGAAATAGAAAGAAGATAAATACCCAATGAGACAAAGTGAATCAAAACAAAAACTGCTTGAAAGGTAGAATCACTTATATTCTGGTAGCAAGAGCTGATGAAGGAAAATACAGCAAGGCGGAACAAGAAAAAACAGGGATTAGGGCAGAGTAGGTGCACACATTTTTGTATTAAACTAGCAGTGCAACAGTAGCTGACACTTCTCAGAAAATGATCCTCAATATGGCATTTTGGACACAGCCCGTGTATGGCTTAACTCCATCCCACCAATTTGTCTGAACACTCTTACCATCACACATCCAATACAAACTCTGCAATTCCTGACTTGCTCAATAATAGACAACAGAGACTATATGGAAAATTTAAATAAAAATATGCACAGTATCCTTGGAATCCAGAAAGCACTTTGCTCCAGGATTGGAGCTATTGCAAATGTCTGGTGATGCTTTCTACCCAGTGCTTTGTGGGGAATTCCACCATGGCAATTCACACTGAAGACAGTCCATTCTTTGTGGATCAGACATTTATGCTGCAATGCATCCTAGGCATGTTTTCTTTTTTAAATTTTCTGTCCATCACCCTATTCCTGTCAATAATCCCTATGATAGACCATGTTTTCAGGCAGTCCTTCCTCAAGAGATTTAAGCTGTAGGATGGCCCTTATGCAGCTTTTGACTGTTGTAATTGTAGTAGAGATCAACAAAATTGGATGCTGTTCTGTCATCCTTGACTGGGCTCCTGGTGCTAATCAGGAGTTGGAAATTGCACATTCAGATGGATTTAGAGACATATAGTATGTGACAATTCAGCAAGCAGCAAAGAGCATTGTTTTGAATTCTTAAAGATTAGTGATGCAAGATTCAGTGACTAAAGCTTTTTGAGCCTTGAAAGAAAACCAATTAGGTATAGGAAACAAACACATTCCAGTAATGTAATCTATATTTTCATACATTTAAGGCCAGGAGAAGAGATTAGTTCATCTACACTGAGTTTTTGTTTCACAGATACTTATATTCCATCCAATTACCTCTGATATTGAGCCCCCCATTACTTGTGTTCAGCCAAAAAATAACTTTCAGAAAGTATATAGACTGTATCTGAAAGTCTCCAGAGATGACGTCTACCATTTTCCACAGCAATGTAGCCTGCCCTAAAGTTTAATTACCATCTCTGTGAAACAGAGAGGAAAAAAGCAACAGCATGTGCTTTATTTCTAATTTGGAATTGCCTTGCTTTAGCTCCCAGCTACTCGTTCTTGCTATATGTTTCTTTGGTAGATTAAAGAACCCTGTAGTATTTCATGTTTTCTTCACACAAAGGTGTTTATACAGGCTTAACTTTCTTTTTTATTTATAAGCTCAACAGAAATCTCCCACTGGAATGCACTTTCTCTGCTCTCCAAAACCTTGTACCTCTACTTTGTATAAATCCTTTTTTTTTTTATTCTGAGGCACAGATAGTAGGTACATGCCCAGTGTTCAACTATTCATCTGTAGCAGTTAGAGACTTTAAGATCACCACATTACTTTAAATTCTGTTTTTATCCATAATCTTAAAGGAATTTTTACCATAATGAATACAGAGCAAATTTTGCCATTGAAAATCATGAGGGAAAAGAGATGAGGCATTAAATGCAAGCAAATGTACTGAAGAAAGCAAAAATAATAGGTCAGACTTAGAGCCCAATAGGCTAACCTGCAGAGCGAGCTGTATAAGCAACCCACAATTACAATTTTTTTTCCATAATGCTGGAAAAAAGTATTGACTTCTTACATAAAAAGCATGTGTAGATTTCCAACAAATCATATCTTGGAAAGATCTAGAAAGGGAGGAGGAGAAAGACAACTCAGTTTAACTTATTTCAGCAATGATGGAGCTTTGGTTTTGCATTTGCTATTGTGGTAATGATGGTATCTTTCTAATATCCTGAGAGCTGAATGGATGACCAAATAAATACAGTTTCTCAGCAGCCTAATACATACTTTGAAGGTGGTCATGGCACTGATAATCAGTTATCATTTACTAAGACTGATTAGAAACATGAACAGTTTGGCTTTTCCTCCTGACAGTCATCCTAAATGGTTAAAACACGAAATTCCTGGGAGGGAAGGTAGGCAATTCATAGAAGTGGAACAAATTCTGAAGCTTATGAAATCACAGCTTAATTTTAATGGAATACAGTCAATTAAATAAACATCATATACACACAACAAACAATGCAGGTTACAAATCTTGTTAGCTATGAATACGTGCACGCATTTGTTAAGATGACCTTGGTTTCTATGACACAAACTGGGCACCAGATGGGCAGCAGCCTGAGGGAATTATTTTTTCTGCCAAAGTAGCAATATTCAGGTTAATTTTCATACTAACTTTCTTTTGTTCTCTTTCTTAGGAATTTATACTTAGCATAAGTCCTCTGTTACTCTTCATAATCACTTTTCTCCTTGAGTATCCTTATGCTTACTGGTTTGTTATATTGGTCTGTATCTGTGCAATGATCTGTGTGCCTATGATTTCCATGGATTTATTATTCTTAGAAGAATCAGCTTTAGTTCTGCAATTGTCATGCTTCAATTCTGTTAGAAATCCTAAATATCTATATATATTTCTTATGGATTGTGAGTCACAGTCCACAATTTTAATTCTGAGCTTATAAAATAATGAAGTGATGTGTGACATGCAAACACGACACTTATAAAATATTTTTAAAAGGTCCTTAGTCTACTTTTATAACCTATGAAAGCACTGGCAGCTAAGCACAGCTGCCAGTCAAAGACTTAAATTCTTTGTTTTATTCCTCGCATGGCCAACAACACAATTGTTTAAGTGAAAGTAAACTAGTATGTCCCCAAATCTGACTCAGATTAAATAAAAAAAGAATTAAGGATCACTTCAGGCTGTATTCAGAACACAATCAGAGTTCAAACAACAACACCTCACAGTCAGTTTACTGCTGTAAGTTGCTTTATTTGCTGAAAATAATATTCTGCACATACCCTTTCTGCACAGGGTCTACATGAGTGCAGCCCAAGTATCTTTTACAAGCTGGGAAAAGCTGAAGGTGAGGAAATGAATGTTTTAGAAATAGCATAGATAAGGTATGAAAGAAATCTTTCATTTAAGGTAGGAAATAATTTTTTTTAAAAAAATCAAACTGAAAAAAAAGATGGCTAAAAAGGCAACAGAAGCTGTAGCCGTGACATGCAATGCGCAAATTTAGTTTCTTCATTTGTTCAGGTGTACAGTAAAAGAAAAGCTTATCACCATGCCAACCCTTGGGCAACTGCCTCATTCTTCTCAGGGTGCTTTGGAAATCTGTTTCCATGAAGAAACTGTGACTCACTTTTTCATTGGAATTTTTTATGCCTTTTCTGTATAAAAATACTGATTTCAGTGATTGTCCATACAACAGTCTGAGCTTTTTGAAATCAATCTTTTCTTATGAAATCCAATAACAGCTTTCCCTAGCAGGCATATTTAATTTTACCAAATCCCACATCAGTTGAAGCTTATTTCTGTCCACATACAAAGCGTAACAAAGACAAATTTCTTATTTTGTGTTCCAATTTGTGTATTGAGACCATGACTCTCTTTTGACAAGAGAAGTGAAAAGAGAAGTAGGGTATATTAGCAAGTCCCTTTCATTTTTCTCTTTTTTCTTCATTTAGTTGACCCCAAAACTTCTTAAGCACTGTAACAGCCAGTCAATAAAACCTGAACTAAGCAGTGAATTTGTATTAAGTACTGAGAAAAAAGTATATATGTCAAAATCGCCAATATAAAGCAACTGCGAGATCCTATGCTTTTGTTTGCACATTCACAGAGAGTATTAGAGTGCTGAGATGAGCTTCTGTGCTTGCTCAGGGAAGAGCTCTTCTGCATGCACTAATCTTTCTGGGGAATAAAATACACATCCACATAGTGGTGGACCTAATGAAGCTGAGGAACCTGCACACAGCAGTTGGAGGGCCATGACTGAACTATAAAGCTGGAAAAACCACTGAAAATTAATGTTTGTCTTTAGGCAATAGCTGAGGCAAATATAACCTTGTATCATTGTACATTCCAGGTATTGTAGAAGCAAAGGAATCACCTACCATCATCTCACAGTGCAATGGTTTCTCATATCTTTCTGCTTTCCCTGCCTTCTGCACCACTGCACAGCCCCGAGATAAGGCTGATCATGCAGAAGCTGACTTTTCCCCACGAGATCCCTAGCTTAATGCAGCTAGTCTTTGTTCAGTTCATGGCAAAAAGAGAAGTCTACAGAGTACAACAACTATAAAAAGCAGAAATCAGATGTTTTTATTTACCTTTCAAACTGCATGTGTTTGATCAGTCTGCAATATTGGTTACCACTTGGTTTCAAAAGAAAGAAAGCAGTTGGAAGGTACTTAATATTGACTGATATTTTTCAGTAACTTCTCATTTCACAGTTTCTGAGCATGAAATCAAGCCATTCCACAAAAGAAAATATCTGAAAATAAGCCCATTTAAAACAGACTTCTCTCTTAAACAAGCAACTGTTGAAATTAATCAAAATAAAGCATCCAACTTTTAACAGTACAAGTTGATGGCCGCTCAGATTTTGGTTCTAGCATGCATGAGCAGATTTCAGAGACCTACTCTGCTTCTTGGCTGCAGCTGTCAGTCCCTAGTACCACCATGAGGTATAAAGCATCAGGCTTGATGCTCTTATAATGGGATTTAACATGAAAAGAAAGCTCTCAGGTACCTCTGGTTGCTATGAAACCATTGACATTTTCTGTTGGAAAGTAATTTGTCCTTAGTATAGTACTAAATTAGAAAGCAAGTAAATGGTATGTCTGCAGTATTGAGGACACTAATTACTTTTGAATGGAAAATAAGACTACCTGAGCAGACCATTTTATGCAAGTCATGACTGGAAAAGCTTAATGTTGTATCTCCTGTAGTCTAACATCAATACTGACTCTGAGATGGTCACTCTGGAGCAGGAACTCTGCATGTAGTAGAGCTGCCTGCCTTGCATCCATGTTATTTTACATCAAATGAGAATCTGGCTGAGAAACATTATCAAGCATCACCATGTAAATCATGCAGTAGTGAAACAAAGATGTCAATAAATTTCCAAGCACCCAGCTAGATGAGATTGTGATGTTTCTTCAGGAATATAATCAGAGAATCATTAAGGTTGGAAAAGGCCTCTAAGATGATTGAGTCTAACCATCAACCTAACGTAGCCAGGTCCACCACTAAACCATGTCCCCAGGAGGAAAGAGCAGGCTGACAGAAAATGAGGGCAGGAAACTGAGCAGAATCTTTGTTTCAGACAGGTGTACTTCTGGAGACAAGCTAAGGAAACCACACTACAAGATCACCCTAAAGTCAATACCATCAGAACAAACATGGTTTTCAAAAAGAATCTTGAGTTCAGCGTGACTACAATCAGTCCCTTAAAAAAATTTACTCATTCCTCTAATATTGAGCTAATAACTTCCATTAGAACCAGTTCAGGCCACAGACATGAGTGTAAGAATGATCCTTTCCCTAAAGTACTTATTGGCTGCTTGAGTTTCAGAGCAAAATCAGGATAAACAATTAGATACCAAGATTTCCAGTGAGCTAAAGGACAGCAATATGTGTTTGGACAATAAGAACTACACAGTTGAAGAATATTATTGGGTCATAAATATAACAGGACAGCATGATTTTGAAAGTTTTCTTGGGTTTATATGAATAATAATATAGGAAGTTCTTTTGTATTTCTTTCCTTTGTGCATTGAATTTGGTGTGTATACCTCCACATGAATAATGCAATATAGCAAAATTGATGGCACAGTTCTTTTGTTAAAGCAGTTATGAAATGAGAAAACAAAATCTACACGGAAAATTTATGAAAAAAACAACATTTCTCTAAGAATAAAAAGATGAAGCTGCCTGACCGTTTACATTTGTCTCCTGTGTCATGAATATTAGATCAGATTCTTTTTATTAATCCATTGATAGTTCCATAAGGCAACTCATTTTTGATAAACTCTGTCAGGGCTGATGTAAATACAAAAAGATTTATGAATTAATTTTCATACGTAAATGACAAAATCCTCTGATACACTTGAAATATCTGCCTCGCAGTTAAAGTTGAGATATATGTGCGTGCATACATTTGTATTAATTTAACATTCAGATCAGCCTGTTCTTTTAGAACATAGCTTAATGTCAACTACCTTTTTCTGTGGGAAAGAACAGTAAACTACAAAGATAATTGACATTGAGGGCATAGTAAAAATGAAAGAAATGGACAATTTGTGATCTGGTAAGTGTGTTGGACTAAAGGTGTAGTGGGTTTTATTTCAAAAGCATTTTTGTTTTCAACTCTCAATGGGTTGCGCGTATGCCAGTGTGCTGTAAAAACACAGATATCTACAGCTCATTACTATTATTACTTGAATTGTCTTTATAGCTACAAGTCCCAGTCATGAACCTATTAGGTTAAAAATAGCACAAAAAGCATAAGCTCTAAATCAGTCTGCAATTGAAGTGTACATGGGTAATTCACCACAGCTCTGAATGTCTGTGTAAAGCCAAAAGCACCTCTAAGCTCCACATTTTCTGGCAGCAGTAAATCACAGAACTGGTTCAACCCTCCATTTCTTTTCCTTTGCCAGTGAGACAGGGACTGTGACAGGCCTGCCAGGACTGTCATTGCCATACAGCCAGCACATGCTGAAAAGGCAATGAGCTGAAATCAAATTTTTCTTGATGTTCCTTGTACCACAGCGGTGACCTGTGTACCAGTGCATCCATGCTGACACTCCAGAAGTGCAGCATCTCCCTCTTGCTCTGCATCTTTTGGGCATTTTACAAAGGAAACTCGAAATCCTTTTTATTTTACAGATGGGAAAAGCAAGGTACAAAAACACAGTGACTTGCTCCAGAAGATAGATGTCTAGTCTTTTTCATAGACCATTAGTTAATATAATACAAACTTGCATAGTGCCTTGACATGAGTGGTTTTAGGTTCTATAAGTGAAAGACAGAATTAACCAGCTAACTGTCAGACAGAAAATGAGGCAGATACAATACCCATGAGGTTCTGTTCTGGATCACCTTCTTCCATTCGCTGTATCTGTATGGCACTTTGTTCTGTGCTCTGTTTATGGTGTGTTATTTGTGTAAGCTCCCTGTAGCAAGGGCTGAAAACAGTGGTACCACCCACAGGAACTAGCAATTTATCCATAAGAATCACAGATTAAAGAATATGCAATATCCCGTGAGAAGTAATAAACCAGACTGAACTTGATAATCTGCTGTGTGCTTCATCCTCATTGTCTGGGACCCGAATAACTTCCAAATGCACAGGAATCAATTTAACCACCCTTTCTGGTGCTTAGTGTGTCTTCACATTCTGTACACAGGGACACACTTCATGTTGTGAAGTATTCTGTTCTGACAGAGTCCTGACTTAGTTTTAACATACCTATAACCTGTTGCTTAATGTAGAGGGGTCAGGTTGTAGGCCAGCATGGTAATGGGATTTGTAATTCTTAAATGATCTTGTTTCACTGTATGAAACTGCTTCACAATGCTCCTGCTCAGCAGCCTGCAGTCATGTACTAGAAAGTCTAGTAGCACCTAAGAGTGATGTAAATCAAGTTGACCTACACTAATTCTGGGGTTACACTTGTTGTTGTAGTAACTATGCATTCCTTCAAATAGCAGCATAATATCCCTGTGACTTTCTACTGAATATCAGAAATACCCTTGTACATGAAGAGAAAGTAATAGACAAATTTAATGAACAAATTTAAATAAGAAATTCAATTTAAAAACTTGAGATAAACTTTTTTCCCATTCAAATATGTTTAGATATACTAATTAAATTATACTTCTTTTCCACATGAACTTGATATTTTATATCAACTTGACTGTATCCTGAAGCCAGACTAGCAGTCTATCAATAAAGGCATTTGTCATGTGTTTACAAAATACACAGCCCAAGCTTATTTGGATTACATGAATCCTTTTAAGGTTTTACAGAAATGTGGCATGTGTAGGCATATTGACAATTCATGTCTAGGAGCATTAAAAATAAATAGGGAAGGGAAAAGGTAAGTACAGAGAAGGATTTTGCATGACCCAATTAATGGAGGATGTCAGGGAACTGATCTGTCCTCAACTATCCCATAGAGTGGACTACACATTATTTCTTAGCACTACCACAAACAAGTATATCATTATGGCTTCTCATTATAGTCTTAGAGAGACTTTGCCAACTGTGTATCATGTTCTTTCGCTCCGAAATGTATTAGCTTACATTCCTTTAGTTGTAAAGCATGCTTACTGACATTATAGATCTCCTATTTATTTACCTCATTACTCATTTACTTATGTCACTATTTTCATGTCAGTTTGACTTATATTCATAAGTTTACAATAAAATTCTTCAAGCCCATCATACCCAACCTTTCATGTCAAAACGTACTATTGCAGCTGATTTGAAAACCTGAGTAAGAAACTCTTAGTTCAAATCAAAACACTTAGTAATGCAAAAGCCATAAAAACCTAGTAGAATACATGCTAGCCTAATTCCTAGGCCAGGATGGTAAGGCTTGCAAAGTCTTAACCTCTTTAAACAGACATTAATAAGGAAAGCTAACAAAACATATGCTAAGAACTAAAATGCACATTGATACATCAATTACTTTCTGTTATCAGAAAAAATATTCTAGGTTTATAAGGAAAAACTAGGAATAAATACAAAAGCTATAAGCAATTAAAAAGAATTTGAATAAATCTTAGCTCCTTATTTTCATACTATTGAAATATATCTGTTAGAAGCTGACCAAGAAATCAGGCACATATTTTGTTGATGTCAATGACACTATTTGGACTATCTTCTGGTATACTCAGCCTTAAAATGTGGCCCACCATCAGCTTCAGCAGGGCTCCAACTATATATTTCCCAGGTGATTAAATTCAACATATGCAATATCCTTAGGACAGTACATTACCTGCCTGCAATGCCTATGAGGTGGGAGAGGTAAAAGTAAAGGCTCTAACAAGGGCTGAGTAGAGTGAGCATTCACTACATCTCACATAAGAGAGTAGTTTCATTCTTTGTTTCATAACAATGTTAAGAAAAACACAAGAAACCACATTGCTGAATTACAAAATGTTCATAACATTATTTCTTTTGATGCTGAAGGAGCTCTAAAAGGAGCACAGAGATAGAAGGGGCTGGGAGAGCTAGAACACTTCTATTAACCTATTAACTCACAGCCCCTGAGGGCTTGTTCATCATGGTGCCTATCAAAGTGTCAGTCTTTTCTATTACCTTTTCCTTCAGAAGATGTCTGTCTATCATTGTCATGCTCCTCTAGCAGGATTATCCATCATTTTGGATGAAGCCAAATCATTCATTTTCATGACTGTCTCTGTTAGCGAGTTGGGATGGAAAAAAGTGTTTTATTCAATAAAAGATAAATGATGGAATTGCTCTCTTAATCATTTTCTTTTATTACTTAATCCAAAAGGTTGGGAGGAGGCTCTGCAGTTTATTATACCAGCAGCCACAGGCACCATTATATTTCAGGGTGTAGCAATACGTCCTGCTTTTCAGCAGCTTATAAAACTAGCCATAAACATTAACTCCAGGCAAGAGTTTGTCACACTGCTCTTGATTCAAAGCACTAGTTGACTCCTATGGTTAGTACTGTGATATCCCTTCCAGGGTTGTTTTTGTGTTAGGCTGAGATAACTGGAAATCATGATGGGTTGTGATGAAGTACAGCCTTGTCCTCAAGTTGCTGTGTGCTGCTGGGCCAAGCATGCCCTGAGATACTGTCAGTACTGCTAGGGATCTCACCAATGCCAGTTTTGCCTAAGTGGTAGGCTCAGAGCACCTTGATCTATGTCATGATGATTTCGATTATGTCTTGTTACTTGCAAGATAACACAGGACACATGCTACTTATCATTAAAATTTCCATAATTAAACACTTAAAGCAAAATAATTGGGTTGCTAACCCTCACCAGCTTTAGCCATACAATAAAGCGAATAGAATAATACAAGGTGAACCTTCTAGAAGTTTGGATATAATCGTTTTTGACTATTGACTGTCCTAACATGCTTTACATTATTCCCATAGCTACTAAAGTTACCAGAAGAATCTCTATAATGCAATACATAGATATTTCAGAAAATGTAAAAATAAGGCAAAAAGCCCAAATTGTACCATATTCCATGTTAATGTCCTGTAAAAGTCAGTCTCAAATCTTTGGAATTAACAAATTAAGTGGCTTGGGTAAAGAAAAAATTAGGATGTTTGCCTTTTTGTGAATCTGTGTTCTTGGCTTGTTACAGGTTTAATAAATCCTCAGCAGTTCTCTGTTATTTTATGTGTTGCATGCTGATCCTCTAATCACAGGAAACTAAGCTCCTATTGCCACTATTCCCTCACTGACAAGCACTAAGTTTACATATTCTCTATCCTACCTTCACCATGACTGCCTATTACTATTCTTAAAAGTTTTAGAAACTCAGTAACTTTGAGATCACCTCTGCCATTTTAGATTTGGTAAAAACTGGCTGCACATTCAGAATTTATTAGACATAGGTAGGCAAGCAGGTTAAAACAGATTAAAACTAGTCATGGGTGAAATACTTAAAGTGGTGTGATTATTGCAGTTGCTGTAATTATGGGGGAAAAAAAGTATAATAGCAAGGAAGAAAATATCAGACAAGTGTGACACAGTAAGGATAAACTCATTCTAAAATCAGTGGTGTGAATGCCTTGTAGCAGCATACTCTAGTAAAATTCCTTCTTCTATCATGGTCTGATTAAAAGACCAATGAAGTAAACAGGAATCATTTTTTTGACTTCACTAGGATTTGGATTAGGCCATTGGGGAGAGAAAGAGATACTAGATAAGTCTACATGGTGTTGTAAACTCTTATCATGCTCCCAGCCAGCTGGGCATAAGTCAGCTCCAGAGCAGAGCCACAGTTAGCATGGCACAGAGCCTGAGCTAATAAGGTCTGTGGAAAGTCAGAGTATATTATCTTGAGCTTAGAACTGTACTGCTGCAGCCATAAGGCTCCTGGCCAGCTTGGCACTTCAAGCAAATAAACATCACATCTGCCTGGCAAAGTGCTCCAACATCTGCCTGAAAAATCCCACATAAATACACTCATTGATGAGCAGTTACAATTACAGCATATCCCTTACAATCTGAAATGTGACTGCACTACAAAAGGACCTAAATATTTGTACAGAACTAGAGCTCAAGAAATAATTACTTGGCTAATTCTCGATAGTCTAGAGATGATGTCCTATTACACTACAATGTCAATTGCTCAAGTACTACTAAAAATGACACTTCAGAAGGACTGAGAGTCTTCTTCTAATCACACTCCCAAGAGCTGTATTTACCAGTGATGTCCTTAAGTGGTTTCAGGATAACTGTGCTAACCTAATAAAACCATATGCCAAATTCCACAGAACCTTTGAAAATCAACTGGTGTTTTTAAAAAGCAAAATTAGGATTTTTTTTAAGTTGAAACTTGTACTTTTTACCTTCTCAAATTCCCTACCTTGCCCAAGAACGTGCATATTCAATACGATGGATGTTCATATTACAGCATTATTAAAGTATCTGTAATGATTCTTATTTTGAAGGTGCAGATTATACAAGCTGTGATCTCAGAATCCTGGTCCCCCCAGTGGATAGCAAAGAGGTTCCTTTTTCTACAGATATCCACTGGTACCTGAACAGATCCATCCTATGCTTTTGAACCTGATGGACACCATAAATTTCCTGCATATTTTCCAGGAGGAAGACCACTGCATCCTCCCTTTTTTAATAATTTTTTTAATAAATTGTGGAAATATTTGGTATGCTTCCTTTGAGTCTTTCAGAATTCCTTATGTTTTCCTTTCTTTTGCCTCAGTAATAGGTCTCAGTACACAGATCTCAATAACGCCAACCACAGCAAAAAGTTCACCAAAATTATTATCCATTTTAATATTACAATCAAGGACAATAAAGCAAAGCTCTACAGAAGTTAGGGTAAACACACCTGCATTGACTCATCAGGTGAACCACATGCTTGACAAGCAGCAGAAAGTGAAATTTCAACTAAGTTCTCTAAAATCATTGCTAACCAGCCTAGAAAAGAGGAATTTCCAACTCCCACTTTGGGTTGACAGAAACACGGTTCTACTACAAGGCACTAGGATCTTGCTTGCTCTTAGTTAATATAGTAACAACATTCATAAGAGTAATAATTTGCACTCACTGATATGTAAAAAAGCCAAAACAGTGTGGGATAAATGCTGGGTGAAGTGTTAGTATCCATACCCATCCTAGCCCACGTACAGTCAGTTCCAATGTCTGTGCACAGGATTTTCTCACAGTTCTGGATCCAGACTCTGCACACTCAGAGACAGCTCAGATCCACCCACCTTACACACATCATATGCAACAAAAGCCATTTTGCTCTTGACCTTTAGCCTCACACAAAGAAAGAGATACACCAGGTCTTCTAGGAATATAATTTTCTTGCCATTGAAGTAGCAGATATAGGACTGCAATTGGGATAAATGTCAGGAAATTCTTCCCAAACATTTTCACAAATTCTCTTCAGTCTCTTTAAAACAAGGGGAGGGGAGAAGAAGGGTGGAAAATCTCAAGAAAATCTGCTTTGAGTCAAGGTAATATATTAGGCCTCACATTTGGAGGATACCAAGTCTACCCTGCAGTGCTATGATTCCATAGCACCTTGAGAAAATCAACTGCTTATCAAAAAGGAATTCCAATCTGCAGTCACAGCAAAACAGAAAATTGTTACATTTTGATTTAGCAGACACATGTCCCACACATATGAAGATCACAGATGGTAAAGTTCCAATCAAATATAGGTGTTCTGGGTATTTACCGCTACAGAGTAAACAAAACTCTTATTGAAATAGACAAAAAAGGCTGATGAGGAAAGGATTAAACTTGAGCAAACCAAACAATGGATGCAGGCTCAGATTTCCTAGATTAATTCAGCAGTTCCTATAACTCAGGGTAAAAAAACCTGCAATTCATTAATAGCTTCAAAAGGCACCATTTCTACAAAGAAAACTTGCAGTCTTTTAACTAAAGTTCATAAAAACAAAGGACTATAGTCACTCAGCCATCTTTTGAAACCACTGGTTAGAATGCGAGCAGGGATGGATATGGCCAGAAGGGTCTAATTGAAATAATATTTAAAAGAAATCAAGATTTATTTCCCGTAAGTAGAAAAGATGTATTTTCCTCTGCAATGTCCCTTATTCTAAGTGTCAGCTCAGTCAAGTTCATGGGCAACAGGCAGCTGAACTAACAAACTTTTTCTTGTAAATACAAAGCCAGTGCTTCACTGCCACAAATTTAATTACAATTAGAGATGCTGAAAATCGATGGAACATAATTTCTCCTTACTTTTCTAAACAGATATAAGGAAGCAGAACCTGTATTTTACAAATAGGCCTAAAACTGAGTTTGTCCCTTAGGCCTGATCAAAAACAAGGGAGACTTGATCTCCTCTCTTAGCACCAGCTCACCCCATCCCTCTGAGGGGTTAGATTAAAAAATGGAAATCAGATGAAACACTGCTCTGAACCATAAGCCTCATTCTCATATCCTGCCTTAGGTGACACAGGGCCTCATATATGCTCCCTTTTCAGGTCTGACAAAACCTAAAGGCCTCTGTAGAAACTGAAATCCTCATGGATGGGTCTCTGAGAGGGAGAAGGCAAGGTTTTATCCTGCCTTAATGTTTCAGCTGAGAAGCAGCAATCAGGATGCAGCATCAGCACAAGTAAGTTTCTAGTGTTTATGTAAATGCAAGGAACAACTATTGAACAGGCTGTAAGAGTTTATAAAAGCACAATCAGAACAATTAAATGCCTGATCTGGCACGCAGGATGTGGTATCTGTACATACTTATCACCGCACGCCTGAGCAACCACGCTCCCATCTTTGACAAATTACACATCACTAAGCACTGCCAACATTTGATCCAGTCAAGCTGATAATGGGGGCTGGAAAAATATGCCCTGAGGAGTCACCATCTGAGTAGACTGTGAAAAATCTCTATAAAAATTAAGGGAATGGGAGGGATCTCTGCAAGAACTGCGTTCCTTCAGCTCCTCAAAAGCAAATTAGAGCTCTTGCATTCTGCCTTCAAGGGAGTTTGGCTCTACTGTTTCAAAGTTCTGCTGTGTTAGTCTCAACAGTGTAGTTCTTTGAAGAAGGCTCTAAAACACTGTCCTTTTTTCAAGTGAAAATATAAAGCTCTATATTAAATTATTTTCAACAAAAACCCCAGCTTAGCATGGCCTTTTCCTCCTCAGTGTTACATTGTACTTTCTTGTTAATGGTATCTGGTTTTCTTCCTTTTGCCCTGCTTTAAACTATTTTATTTCTATAATGTTGTTATATAGTAATCCTGGTTATATTTTACTGATATACATTTTTACTACATCGTATAACACTCTACAAAATCATTTTATGCAACACTTGGGTGTGTTAATACTTAGATTCTAATGCTTAGATTAGGTTTTCCCCTTCATTGTGTATTCTGCCTCCAGCACTGTGCAATGCACAATTATTGTCAATGGGAGGATTTACAGTGACTTAACTGAGAGCTGGAGAACACCTGTCACTGCTGAGTATGAGCTTTGCTTTGGTATTTTACCCATTTCTACAGAATTTAATTTTAAAAACCCCACAACCAAACAACAAATGAACTCCCTCTACTCTCCAAGTAAGGTGCAATATTTAAAATTTTTTTTGAAAGAATAGATGAAATTTCTCTTTTGTTGATGGATTGATGGCAAGGGAGGTTTAAAAGTATAACCTCCTTTCCTCCCACCACCCTCCCATTCATTTTACAAAGAGACAGCAACAACTGCAAATTTATGTCATTTTTCAAGTAACAAAGGATAACATCCTAGAGCAGCAAATTCTGGGAAACATTTACTTAGTTCCAGCTCTGGCAGCTCTTCTTTTTAATTTTGGAGACCTCCATCTTAAAAATATTTGACAACAAGGCCTGATCTTTTTGATCAACATAAAATACATATCTGTAGATAAATCTGTGTATCTGTAAGGATGCACTGATGGGTGAGTCCCTGCACTGGTGTGTTTATATGCACATCCATTTATACATTTTTATCATAATCTCACATGAATTTAAGCTGTTTACATTGTGTTATGACTGTTTTTATTTGTTAAAAGAGCAGTAAAAAAATAGTTGCCAAAACAATTTATGATAAAAGGAGGAGATGCAATAACTACAGTAATCACCTAAGTTGGGACCAGGTTTTTAACAAATAAAAAAGTGGACTTTTTCAAACTTCTTCACTACTATAACTACGACTTACAGCTAAGAACATTTTCTAGCTGTCAGATTTCAACCTGCTATTTGCTACTGTGGAGAATTTTTCTGTCAGCCTCCCTGTGTGCATTTCAGAGAGCTACTAAAGGAAGGTGGAATGGGAGGCAAGACAGACCCTTACCTTTGTAAAGTAAGTTATTTTTCATAATTCTAAAAATAAAAATTAACCATAGAATAGACAATTGTCTCCATCTCAACTGCAGTTGAAAGTTATGCAGTTGTGCGCCAGCAATATCCTAATATTGTAAGGTCACTATAATTCATGAACTTGAGGTGCAAAGACTCACAAAAATCTTAATATATGCATTTTTCTGGTAGTGACAAGCCAGCTGCAGCTGCAGTGACAAAAGCAAATATAGAAGGTGGAGGGCAAGGGTAGATCTGCTTCTTGCGAGCAGAAAGACTGGGTCACTACCAGAGACATAAGCCAGAAGAAAGTACCAGCTGCAGTCTAACCTCAGAGTGTCACATTATTATTACACAAAACATACACATTTGTATGGAAGAGTTGTATATAAGGTAGGAGTGGTGTGGGAGAAAATACACAAACACCAGATTTGACAACTTGCAAGGGCATGGCAGGAGGGAGAGGTTCAGTAACAGACAGTATTTGCACTGATGAGTTCATAGTGGGAGCAGCATCCCAGGTGTGTTAGAGCTGAAATAGAGCTACTGTGTACTGATAGACAAGAAAAAATAAAAATGTCTAATGATCTTTACCTTTTCTTCATCTTCCAATCAGTCCCTATGTTTCTCACATACTACTCACAGCAGAATATCCTTCTGCTATGGCTCCACCAGTGAAAAAACCCCACTATCCTATAGAAACTAATCAATAGAGAAGTAGCACTGCTATGACAAGACCCCCATGCCACCAAAGAGCCCGTGAAGAGGAACATCTGTGCCTTTCACACCACTTTGCACTGGGAACAGCTCCACTAACAGGGCAGGGCCCTGGGAATACTCAGCTTTTTGCTTCTTGAAGGAGGAACCTCTGTAGCCATAAGAGATCACTTTCTGCCTTGCAATCATGCAGGGTCAGATGAGGATAACTCACTAATATCCATTAGTACTCTCCCCACTTCAAGGACTGCTGGAGAAAACAAGTAGACCAGGTTAAAAGCAAGATACTGGAGTGGGTCCTGTGCATCCACTGTGATTTAGCCTACAAACTAAATTAAAAACACTCCTAAGGGGAAAAATAAAAGAATTAAAATAAAAAACCTATGCCTCAAACAAACCCAACAGATAGCAGACAACTTTATTTTGGATAATACACTCCCTTCACACACAGACACACCCTCCCCCCACTCCCCATTTCCTTCATTAACCTTTAGTCTTTTTTTATTAGTAGTCTTGACACTATGGCTCTGAGCTGAGCCCAGCAGGCTGCCCAGGCAATGACATTTCAGAGACTGGCAAAGCAGCACAGTCCATGTCATCTTAGCACTATCTAGAGTTTTTGTCCTTCTCAGCAGGAGGACAGCTGGCCTGTTCCTTTGTAGCTTTGAGCAGAGCAAAAAAACTAGTGGGGGGTCGGAGGGTGATAGGGAGACAGGAAACTTGATTATAAAGAGAAAACAGACTGGAAAATATACTACTGACATTTTGATAATCTGAAAAACAAACATCACATCTTAGGCAAAACATTAGATTATACATATTTTCTCTCTAATCAACAGCCTCTCTGTAGAAACGATAGGAAAATAAGTTGAAAGTTTCTGGCTGCTAAATCTTCCTTTTGTATAGAACATTAGCAAAGACTGTGATAGGCTACTGAAGACACAGATAGGCATGGGACGGAGAAGGACTACAAGAATTCTTTTAGCTCATCCTTTTGTCCCAAGACTAAACCGATGGATAAATGCCATCTTTTTAGTCTGTCTGTATAATGGATTTTTTTTACTGGTCAACTGACCATGAAGAATACTTCACTGACTTTAAAGTACATATGTCAAACTAGCAGAATCCCTGTCTTGAATAGGAGAAAAATGCTCTATCAGAAGACACTAGTGAAATTAAAACTGCAATCTCTCACTTGGGGTTTTGACTGTTCTGATAGGAGTGACAATACAGTAATAAATATTACAATTGATCAATATTTACATCACCAAAAGGCTCATCTCCACTATATAAATTTAGCATATTCACATGAACAAACAAGAAATCTGTGGCAAAGTCAAGAATTCAATTCAGATCCCATCAAGTTCCCAGACAATGACTTCCTCAATACCAGTGTATAAATGAAGAATAAAAAGTCCTGTATAGAGATGTTTCATTTCAGTACTAAATCAGAGCTATTATGACTGGAAATACAACTATCAAGACAAGCTGCAAGGTCTGCAACATGAAAAATACTGTGTTTTAAATTATTAAGAATATTAAGTTAATTTGAACTTCCATTATGTCTTATAAACACACTAAAGGAAAAAAAAGAGGGAGGAGGAAGAAAAAAAGGAAAACCCTAATTCAGTCAAATCCTGTGATAAAGACTTATTAATCAAAAAGAAAAAGGCTGGTGAAAATATAATATCAATGTTACATAAGTATATAAATACAGCTTATTTGAATACTAACAGATATAAACTTGAAGGGTTGAATCTTAAAAATCATTCCTATAATACAACATTCAAAGACTGAGTATTAGCCATGTCATTTTCCAAACACCTTTGCACTACGAATGGAAAATTCTTGCTTTTAAAAGAATTAATTGTGTTGCATTGCATGTTTTCATTTTAATTGATAGTCCAGTAGTATGCCAGCTTTCTTCCATAACAGAATTGTTTAAGCAGACACAAGTTATGCTCAGTTCTTTTGATTAGCAAAAGCCATTGCCTCCAGTGTGCACTAATTGCTTTCTTGTAATGCTGAGAAGGAAGCATATCTCTTTGCATGTAAGTATTCTGGTTTAATTAATGCTCTAAGTGAATTTTCAGCATGTTTTCAGAAAATACTATGGAAATAAGGTATTTTCTGCCTATAGAATTTACACATATTTGATATATCATAACTGGTTTAGACCTAAGAAGGGTTTTTGTAGCACTGTTGACCTAGACCATGAAAATATTGTCTGCATGATATCACATTCCACAAAGTTTCTGTGAGAAATGAGGCAAAACAAACTCCAAAACTTTGTAAATGGACTCTTAGTAAACTGTTAAATTTATATGCCTGTTATATAAGTACTATTTTCCAACTGCTGAATGATAGCTGTGACAGGGCCATTAGTATGACAAACAGATATGTCCTTAACTGCTCTGACTGTGAGTACAATTAACTGCCTTGAGAGAAGGAGAGGGAATTCTTTCTTTGATAACACTGTTTATTAAAGCTGGGTTGATGCAGCAGGACAACATTGAATTATCTGCATTTTTTGTTTATTTCCCAAGACATTTCCATAGGAGTATTGTGCTGTATGAAAAGCACTAGCCCCTACAGTTAGGTGTGAACTGCTGGCCCTGGCAGCAAGCACCTCATTGCTGAAAAGTCAACATCACCACAGCTACCACTGATTCAGTGCAAGATTCCAGACTGCCCCAGTCTTTGCTGTGCCTTATTTCTGGGGGAACAAATTCTGTATGTGAAAAAGAAAGGTGTTGAAAGGAGCAGGTCCCAATTCCGAACAACCTGAGAAAAGGACTGTAAAGTGTGCTGCAGCCTGCACCTGCTTAATCTAGATGAAACATGAGAAAATGTCCAGATTTATTTATGCTGGGTGCTGGGTATAGAATAGTCTATTGAGTCCAGTGAACCTCAGTCAGGATTTATTTAGTCAGAGGGCAGAGCTGGCTGCAAGATTTTTTCCACTGTTTTTTTCTCTCATAACAAAAGAAAGAAAAAATGAATATGACACCTCATTGGTTAAAAGGCTCACATGCTAGCAGTAGAGGGAATTGTTCTTTCAGTGATTTTAATCTGCTTGAAAAGCATGTATTCGTCCCATAATCTTTAAGCTCTCTATTTCCTCTTATTCTTCAAAGGATATTTCTTGTAAAGGTTTATTTGCAGTTCATGAATAATTTTTCCTTGCATCAGAAAGGATGACTGCGCTTTACCAAACGAGAAACATTCTTCTCAGAGGGATAAAGCTTTCATTCCCATCTTCTCCTTCAAAATTCAGGGATGGAAATGCAGAATTGCTTTTCCTGAGGGTTGTCTAACAGTGCAGTAAGGATGTAAATGAAGAGCCACATTTCTTAATTGTCCTGACTCTGCCAGCTGCAGCTCCATTTTCTATTCTGATATCCAAATTACAGCCTTGTAGGAGCCATGTTGTTTTAACACCTCCTCTCCTGTGTGCTAAGCAAGACACACCACATACCAGAAAACTGCTGGATCAGTGCTGCAGAGGACAACAAAAGGGCACTTCATCCTATTAGGCTATGCCGATAATGCCAACTATCAAGTTGACCATAATTACTGTATTACTTCTTTATACTATGCTAATTTGTCTTTTTATTTTATTTTATTTTTCCTGCTTGTACTAGATCACATCTCTAGGATGAATGCCACCTGCTCCCTCCTGTCTCAGCAGGACAGATGCTGGTCCCCAGTGAGGACTTGGGACTACAAAGTTTCAGCATAATTTTAGAGATGAATGCTTTAGAAAAGGCAATGGTTTCAGTATAAATGAAGAACTGACAGCCAGGAAGAAAACTCTATAAAATACAGAAAACACGTGAGAGGAATTAAAATGAAGAGCCAGAACCAGCACACAGACCCTGACCCAAACTCCTGTGGCATTGTCAGTGATAGCTTCTGTCATCATCAGGTCATGGACGAAGTGCACCAGACACAGCTGGATTCAGTAAGGTTCTAAAGCCTCTTAGAAACACTTCTCATGACAGGAAAGAAATGAAAAAATCAACATCATTAACAACTGATTAGGGGGTGCAGGGTTTTTACAGAAAGCCTGCATACATAGGCACATTTCTTATTTCATGCCTTTGACACTTAATATTGGCTTTCATACAACAATCAATTCCCCCTGTATACACATAAAAATCACTGAAATCATTACAAGAATCTTTAAATAGACTGAAACCTCTGCTGAGCTATTAAAGCAGAAATAACAATGTAAGCTCTTACTTCTGCTAGACAAAGCAAACCATCTGATTGTATGAAAAGGCACCTTCACATTAAATGAAGAGGACAATGAGAGAAATGAGCAAATGCAACTAGTCTGAGAGGCCACAACATGTGCACAGGATGGGGTTAGGTAGTACACTCTGTTAGGATGGGACTAGCACTGCAATACACTGTCTTTTCTCAATTTAAAACTACAGGACAAACTGAATTGTAAGAGTCCACAGGGACAATACACGATCTGCAATACAAAACAAAGAAGCATGAAATAAATATTCCAATTGCTAAGAAGGCAAAAGGCAGTTTGAAAAGATAAATATTCCTTAATTGTTATTCAAGTGATACTTGACTGAGCTGCCTAACTTGTTGCCTACAGCATCCATTTCCTCAAACTTCCTATTCTTAGGGAGAGAAAAAGTTTTACACTCCAAATTCCAAAACCAGGATGTCACCAGCTCTCATTTCTTTTGCTTTCTAAATATGCCTGCTTTTGTAAATATTTCATGTTTAGGTTTGAACAAGCCTATCCTAACTGTAAAGCAGCTTCATTAGGCAGAGTTCTGTAAATCATCCCCAACACATTTGCTTTCCCACAGAAGATGCTAATGCCAAAGGCTTTCATGTCACCAATATCTCCGAGAAAGCTGAACATGTTTTCTGCTTTGTGTTACTTCACCTAACTGAAAGGTAGAGACCAACTGCAACAGTTTTCAAATGTCATCTGCTTGTTCTTCACTGCTGATGGGCTAGAGGTCTGCTTTGTCCAGGCACACTGCCTCAGCTCCTCCAGACTACTTCGCTGTCACTGCCTGTGCTTGGCATTTGAGGTATTGAGTCAAATAAGTGCTATTTTGCCATTTCTGAATTCTCTTGAAAGTGTTCAGCCTGCAGCAGGAGCAAGACATTTACCTGTCTTGATCTTGTGTGGGATAGTCTCCAAGCTGACAGACGGTGCTCTCTCATCCATCTGCTCTGTCAACAGTTCCTGGGAGGACAGTGTGTGGATGGAGTGTTTCAGCCCAACAAAAAGCTTCAGTGGCCAACAAAAAGCTGCACCAATTCATTTACTGCTTTAAGCAACTAAAAACCACAGAGATAGACTCAGGGTTTCTCTAAATGCTACACCATGAAAACACAGGAAGGGCACAGTCAATGGGAACTCTTGGAAGCTCTCTTCACGTGCTGCTAGATGACTCACCTGTTTATCTACTAACAATCTGTGTGTTTCTACAGCAAGCACAACATCAATCTCTTTATGGGGGTGTAAAAGAAGAGTCCTCTGGAGCATCTACAGACTTGGCTACAGTCCACCTATCTCTTTTTCCAGAGATGCATGAGGCATAAATGATAGTTTCAGCACAACGAGTGTCAGTTGACAAAGAAATTTCTGCTTCCAGAAAGATTCCTGCAGACAAAATCTTGCTTATAAAACCCATTAAAAAAAACACACTTTGCTCCTGCAGACAAAATCTTGCTTATAAAAGCCCATTACAAAAAACACACTTTGTGGAAACTTTCTTTTTGCATGCTCAATATATGAAAACCACCATATTTTCACCATATGAAAACAATTCTGCAGCTTGTGTATATACATGCATATATCAAAGTGTGATATCTCAAAGCCCTTGAGTACAATTCTGCAGCTTGTGTATATACATGTATATATCAAAGTGTGATATCTCAAAGACCTTGAGCCTGAAGTTCCTGTTCTAAAAAGAACAAAACCAATGTCCCTTAGTGAATCTGTTGCATCCAACTCCCTTATAGAGATGGTCTTGAAAATTCCAGTGCCAGAACATGATATAATACAAATGGAAAAGTTTCAAAAAGGTTTTCAACAGTCAAAACTTAGGTTACCCAAACCACAGTTGACAGTTATGGAAATCCAGCTGCAAGCACTCAAATTAAGAGGAAGAGGAAGAGAAATATACTGGTTTGGATTCTGAAAGAACAGTAGCTATTACACAAATATACTGGTTTGGATTCTGAAAGAATAGTAGCTATGACATAAATTTGCACTGCAGTAATTATTTTTAAATAATATCATATATTTATCCCAGAGTTACTGCTATTTGCTCCCTTTAGAGATTCCAGTAATTGAGTTATTATCGTAAGATAGACCTTTAATTTTTGGCTAATTCTAAAACAAGTGACTGAATGACAGAAGAATATGTTTATATTGGTAGAACACACTGGGTTTTGTTTCCCCAAAGCAATGATTTATAGTGCTAGCAGAGACTAAATAAATGAGATGGAAGGATGGAGAGTACTTACACCTGTTGTAACGAATTTCCAAGTAAGTTTCATATTAGAAGCTGTGTTTCCAGGGAAATGAGCAACTAACTATACAATACCAGATCATTTTTCTTCTTTCAGATGGAATATTTACAAAATGTATAGTTAAAAATACAAATTAAGTTGCAAAATAAATATAGATACATATGTGCATATTATTTTAGGAGACAATGAAATTCAATAGCTCAGATTCCATTCAGCACAGAGACACAAAATATTTCAATAAAGGGAGTAAACTTAGAGCTTTCCATGTACAAAATTCATCTCATCCAAAAAACACCCATTCCACACTGAGACTATAAAACAAGGTAAGTTACATCTTAAGAGATACTGCTGAGTACGTGGCAAGTAGTCCTGCACAGAGCCCCATTTTAAAACAGAAGCAGCAATTATTCTATTAATATCTTACAGGTATGCACGACCTCACAGAGGTTTTCCAGACTCACTTCCATTACTGTCACCAAGGACCATACTGTATGCAATCTATAGATGTCTCTATACAGAGTGAAAGGACAGTCTGAGCCCATCATTTCTTAAGCCATTCCTTTCCTTGGAGAAGTGGAACAAGAGAACAGTCTCATAGGAGGAAAATGCAACTGCTAAGGAAAGGAAATAAAGGCAGAGATTATACCTCTGGTAAGAAGATCCCTAGCAAGATACTATGAGTAATAGAGAATGCAATGAATGCAGTCTGTGAATACAGTGGGCATACTCTTTGCAGTTTCTGAGAAGTATTTGGATTTCCTGAACAGAGCTAGATGCTTGAGATCTCTGTATATCTGTAGCAAAAGGGAAGGAATTCCAGGAGTGAAAAGGTAAGCTTATACTAGGCAGGGGAAAAATAATCAACTCTTTAAAGCCAAACATGGCTTATCTTCTCCTAGAAGACATCAGACACAACAGCCTGAAAGCAAAAACTACAGGATGAAGTTCTGAGACATCCAGTATGTGGGAGATCTGACTAACCTGTCCTATCAGCATTCTCTGGCCCTAACATCTGTGTGTATGAATTTACCAAGCGAACAGTAACAATAACTCTCTTTTAAGAAGTCTCTGTGGAACATTTTAATTAGTTGGGTCTTATGGCTTGTCTAAAATGCTTCTGATAGCACAGTGTACACTAAAGCAGTGTTATGAATGCCTAAAAATATAAAATCTAATTATGGTAGCTGTGCAACGGGAGTAATGAGAAGCGAGTGTGACTGATAAGAAGCGAGACAGGCTAACAAGCTGAACCACTGCAGTTCAAAGGACTAACAGAGGTCTAAACGATGCACCTGTGGTAATGCCCAGGGAAGATATGTGGACTAGGAAATACGAACATACAGCATTAAAAAAGATATGGTATGAACTGAATACACCGCATTGCTAATTATTAGAACAGGTACTTAGCATATGGGAAAAATAAATAATTAATAAGAATGTGTAAGACTGAAGATGATTGGTAAGAGAAATACAGCTGATGGTAGTGAGTAAGAAATTACCTGCTGTAGATAAGAGAAAGCTGTGACTCCAATTCATGCTGCTGCACAGGCAGAACTCACTGGGTGCTACATGGTCTCTACTACATAGTGTTGTCTCTGGGTAGTTATTATTCTGCCCAAGCAATTCCATTTGCAACACAGAATGGCCAGTGGGGCAGAGCTGCAAGGATCAGAAACCGGGAAAGAGAAGTTAAAGCAGACATCCTCTGGTACGAATGAGAAACAGGAACAGAGGGACAAAATGATGATTTTTGCCCTCCCCCTTTACTGTACAGAACATACACTATCAGATCAGTTAATGCATCCACAGCTGCAATGCATTCCCTGTTAGACTGTCACCATCTGACCTGACCCTTTGCAGAAATTCTTGCTGCCAACCAAGACAGTTGCCCAGTGAAATATCAATGAATTTTCTGTATCTCTCTAGACTCTGTATACATCTAGACCAAGATCATCAATTGCTGGCCAATTTATATTCTGTGAGAAACAGTAAAATCAAAGTTTTTGTAACAAATTTATTGTTCTACTGCAAACCAAACTTGCTGTAGAAGAAAGCAGTGCTACATTATACAGAAGATGGCAATAGCACAGCAATGTTCTCACCATTCTGCTACAACCAGCACATCACATCAATTTATGTGGCTGCATGTCTGGGCCTAAGCAAGGCACCTCATAGCTTACCCCATCATAGAATCACAGAATGATTTGGTTTGGACCTTAAAGACCATCTCATTCCAGACCCCATGCCATGCACAGGGACACCTTCCATCAGATCAGGTTGCTCCAAGCCCCATCCAGCCTGGCCTTGAACACTTCCAGGGATGGAGCAGCCACAGCTTCTCTGGGGAACCTTTTCCTTCTACTCTCACATTGTTTCTGTGGGATTACACTACACAAACAAGAGGATTCTTTTCTATGTACATCCAGCATTGGGGGAAGGGAATGAAGCATGGATGATGCTTGATGAGATTTCAGTTTGTCCAGGTTGCATTAACAGTAATACTTCTTTCTGATTTTACTGTTCTCCTGAAATATTTCTCACTAATTATATAACCAATTTATAAACAGTCCATATATATTTGTTTAATTCTCAGTTTGCAATGCAGAAGATCTCAAAATTATCAAGTATCAAAGCTGTAGAGCAAGTCCTATTTAACAATATTCAGTAACTTACTTTCTTACCCTGCTGCCTCCACACTAGTATTTTTAGCTCAGTACTGATTTTCCAATCTGTCTAAGCTGTCATTCAAGACATGGGGAATACCAGAAATGGTGCATTTGGATTTGACAGTACCACAGACTGTTTTTTTAAAAATAACCAAGGAAAAGACTTTACAGCATTGTTTGAAAATATTAAATTTCCATAGGGGTCAATAGAGGTGCTTCTCGTATGCAATTTATTCACTAGCAAGTTTCATGGGTTTTATGAGACTATTCACCTTTCTGGTTAATAGAAAATCTGTACTCGCCATGGCAACCCCTATATCAGATGGCTGTACAGTAATACTCTGGAAATATACCATAGATTTTTTGAGTCTTCATAATCGATCTGGTCATAAATGTCACAGTAACTTGTCATTAAACTTTCCCCTCTAGCAACTCTAGTAGTTGTTTGAGCCTTCCTGCTTCTCTGTCACACACTTTCCTGTGCACAGCTGCAGTGTTCTGCACGCAGCCCTTTCACAAACCTGTCACCTGCAGGCTGTGTAAATCCTCAGTGATACATAATGGGGGAGCTGATGACAACAAGCAGTTTCACACATACCTTCTGGTAAGAGCAGCAGTGATCACTTTCAGAGAATGTTGATGACCAAGTGGAAATCAGGATGGAAAAAAAGGAAAATCTTGCAGTTTAATAGTAGGCTAAATTATTTGCCTGTGTTCCTCATGGGACACTTTGGATTTCATTTGAGTTTCAGTAGCTGACAGTGGGAGATGCTGCCTTGTTGAATAAGACAGATCTCTCTTGCACCAACAGCCTCTGAAAGGAATGTCCTGGGCAAAGTGAATTAAGGAGACATGGTGGAATCCAAACTTCATCAACTGCTGAGTGTCAGGACACTTCCATTGTATTGTAGGCCTGATTCTTGCTGTCTTGCACTTTGCATTAGTAAGAGGAAATGTGGGTGTAAAATGCTACCACATAAAAATGAGTAATGTATTTACATCAACTGCAGAGAGGGAAAATGCCAACAGAATGGGAAACATTGGGACCTTGGAACTAGCACGTATTTTGAACATGTATTTTTTGTAAGCTGGAAAAACAAATACATCCAGCCAGAGGTGACATTTTGCTAAGGGTGAAAGTTAAGATAATACAAAGAAGGGTGAAAAGAATATTTCTAATTATCTGAATTAACTAGGAGCTAAATGAATACCTTATGCAATTCATAGAGAAAAAAATTAAGGCAATGGGATTGCAGAAAAATGCACAGAATGGAATATATTCTTTCTAAGAGCACATGTTGCAAAACACTGAATAGGAAGATGAGGAGGTTATGGTGGTCAGCAGTCTAAAAGCTTCCAAAATGTATGTAGTACACTACAACCTTCCTAAAGCTATGTAGCAGAGGTAAAACAGATTTTATCTGCATAAACCCAGGGTAGTGATTCAAGTCCAGACTGCTAGAAGTATATAACTTATTAGCAAACTCTTATCCAAAATGTTAGATTCATCACATCTGATTCTCTTCTGCATTATTTTAAATATACAGCAGTGTTGTGTTATGGATTGCTGCAGTTATGCTCGAGCCAAACCAGAGTAGCTCAGGAGAGAATCAAATTGTTTACCCCGCATTCTGTCTATAGACAACTGATTACACTTATGCTAACTAATAGATTATTAAATATGCAAAATTTTAATTTCTTTTACTATATTTAAACTAGTAATAGTGAAACTGCCCAGAGGTCAAAGTATTTAGAAGACACTTTTCAATGACAGAAAGCAACAAAGTTCCCAGCTGGAGAGCCTTGTCTTTGTTTGGATCTTATAATTTAAGGAATAATTTTCTAAAATTGCCTCTTGTACAGTAAAATGACAATGATTAGGCTTGCTATCTACCAGTCTCCTGCTGTGCAAAACATTCACTCAGTGGGCTTGGGATACAAAAGTAGCTGTTTTACAAATAATAACACAGCTTAACTATCATTTAATAGCTTCAAAAACATCATACTAGTTACGAACCCTTTGGAACGAGGACAACTAATTTCAGCATCTCAGTTGTTGTCATGTTTAATCAGTCTCTACTGCTGGTGGCTGTTTTGGTTTGTTTCTTTGTTTTTAATTGCTGGAAATTTTTAATTCCTGGTTCAAACAACTTAATTTCACAGTTTTTAGATTAATCAGTGATCACTTGAGGGGAAAAAAAATGATTGAAGTTCATCAGGATGCAGCATGGAGAATCAATGTAATTTTGCAGAAAAGCATTTCAATTCTACCTTCCTGAACAATGTGGCTTTAAAACGTAACACTTTGAGGTAATATTGGGAGAATTGTCTGGGTACATGACTTTCAGGGATTCTTTGTTTAACTTACAGAGCTGAGTTTCACTGTCAGAGCTAAGGCTGTGTCAGCTCCAGGGTTGGTGTTCTTAAAGGGATAGGAAAATAACTCCCCTGCTAGACAAAAGGCATGTCCTGGCTCAAAGGTCTCATTTACAGTCTAGGGAAATTTGCCTGCCCATCTCCTGTGACTACATTGTTCACTAATGTCCCCTTTTGGAAAGATTAAAGTACATACACATTATTTAGTGAAGAAATTCTGAATAAAACCGTTAGCAGGAATTCAAATGAGGATGTGAGCTACTTACAAGAAAAAATAAATCTGTTAAGAGATCCTATTCTGTTCTGGATTTTACCCGGAATTTCTACTTGCACATACCAAATGTCTTGATGGTAATGCTAAGACCTCTGATGTGAGATGTGTTGCCAGAGAGATCTGTGGTACCCATCATGGCACAGGTAAGGTGCAGGCAGCTGCAGATGTACCTGCACTGAGACAGCAGAACACTGGTACTGCTGTCACCAACAGACAGTGGCTGTTCAGATTGATGACAGCAATGTTGAGAGCTTTGGAAACTTTCATAAATAAAAACTTCAGCCTTCAGTAAGTCAGGCAGACAAACCAATGGGGATTCTTTCACCCCTATTTGAATGCAAATCAAGCATTTGACCCAATAAATAATTGTGATTTCCTATTTCCCACATGCCGAGGAATCCAGTGCTTCCTACCCCATTAACTCAGGCTGTTTTTAGGGAACATCTATCCAACAGCTAGGAAGGGGGATTTATCAGGGCCATTCATACATCTCCTTGACATTTCTTCAATCATGGTGTTTTACCACTGCCTTTTTATTTTACTGTCTCCTTAAGTAAAGGAGAAAATAAGAGAAATTTCCTTGTCGCTTTAGAACAGCTCATTTTTTTATTTGTATATAAATACAATCTCATCTGTGCTTATTTGCAGGGCCAGCTCTAAATTCAAGGTCTATCCAGCCATTATGTGGCTACCCAACGATAAATTCCCCATTCTAAACTCCTATGTATGTGCAGGGCCTTTACATTAGCTGTAATCCAACCAGCAATAAAAAGAATCATAAATCACTTCTGTGAACACAGAAGTATGGAGAACATTTGTACAGCTCCAGAAACAGGACCAATTCTCATACTAAACTCTCCCAACATGAGCAGAGCATCCCAACTCCTATAATTAAAAGATACCAAATGCCCACTTGTCTTCGCACATCACCAACCTCCCTCAGCCAATCCACCAGCAACAGTCTTTTCTCAACGTTTTAATACTGCTGTTAAACAAGATTATCTATATCAATGCAGTCTTTGTTCAAACCTCACCAAATACAGCAGCAGGTTCAGCAAGGCAGTAGCACATATGAGACACTGACTCATTTTTAATCATTCTTTGTTAGCTAACTTGGCACAGAGTCTTCAGTGGACCCATTTCCAAACAAATTTCTGCACTGAAATGTACCTGGGGATGCTCAAACTCATAACAGGAGCATTCAATATAATAGAAAGGAGCCTGAAGGTATTTAACATTTTATTTAGTCTGAAATGAGTTGTATCAGGTGCAGCTACAATGACATCAATACCTTTGATATTTATCTCTCTTTGAATGGCTATGAACTGGTTCATTTCTACTGTCTTATTCTGATTTGATGTTTATCTGATCCGGGTCAGAATCTGGCCTAGTGGGATTTTATCAAACATAAAGCAGCCCAGAATTTGCACCTGACTAGTCTCTCTCATACCACTGAAAATATGCTTATTTTTAGTCAATATATTTTATATTCCTGTAACTTTAATTCATAATTTTAGAGCTTGTCATTGTCATCTCTAGCAGCTTCTCTCCCAAAATGTTTTAGCTATTTTGACACTATTATACTATTATCATCTTGACGAACTCTTGTATCTTATGGTACAGATTTTATAAAACATGAGGCAAATTGTTGTGACTTGATTCTGAGAATAGCCTAAAAGCATCAAAACATGTGAAAGGAACTAACTGTCATGGAAAATAAAAGCTGTTACCCATCACTCCAGAACTACCCATATCCTTGAACTAGAAAAATCCAGCATATCTAAGCCAGTGGGAAAAAAATATTAAAACAAATAGAGTATCTGGTGTACAAAGTAGAATTCTGCATCTCTGCTTAGTTCCCAGCTCATTTCTGAGTTTATATATGCTCAAGGGACTATTTCAGTGTTAAAACATAATTCACTGAAGACACGGGAGATAAAAGAAACTGAAACATTTTGATGGAATATTTCTCAAAGGGAAAATTTGTTTTTGAAAATCTCTTTTTAAGCCTTCTTTAAACCTTTAGGTCTTCTGCATTGTGCTTTTCTGTATTTTTTTCCCCATTTTGACTTTCACTGCTGTTTTTAGAGGATGTGAACTCTCTTGAGCATTTCAGATCTGCCTTCATCCTTTTTAACTGGAGTGCTTTAAAACTCTAGAAAGTAAAAAAAATAAAAAAGTAAAATAAATCTGGAGATAGACAAAGGAACAAAAGAGGCCATAGGGTGTCTCAAAGAAGGTGGAAAAATAGATTATTTTAGAAGAAAGAGAAAAGAGGTAATTCCAAGAGAAGTGTGCAGTTACCCACCATCTTCATCATCCAAACCCAAAGTATTTAAGGACAAAATCCAGACAAAATCATGACTTTGAAGTTGATTGGATAGTGTATACATTTATAGAGACTCCTGAAGTCTTTGCAGTATTCCATCCTCTGTGCCTCCCAACCACAGGTATCCATAAAACCCCCAAACAAAAAAATCTAATCCTTTATTGTCATTCACATTTTCAAACTGACCTCTGACAGTTTTCAGCTTTTCTGCTTCCATCCCACATTTCCACTACATAAGCACTACATAGTCCAAAGCAGGACAGAGGGACTTTTCATACAGGTGGATAATCATGCAAGAACAGCCATAATCACTCAGCTAGTTGGGAGACTAATCTGAACTGGGTCCTACATTCCTGTGGGTTTGTCTCTGGGACTCTGAGCCATGGCTCTCTGGTTCACACTTTTCTGTGTTAGTTAGAAATTCAGAAGCTTTAGTTTTACCAAGATGTTGGGTTTTGGCTCTCAGCTCCATGGTAAGAAGCTGCAGATCCAGAGAAATGCAATACCAAAAGCAGCACTCCAGAATTGCAGTCTCTGTGCTGGGCAGCCAAGAGCATGCCTTGAGGATCTACAGCCCCTTGCTTTGGTCAAGGTAGCTGGATTTTAAAGTTATCCTTTCCTGCAAGAGTCAAGGACTCCTTTTTCATTTGGAAACAAACAAACAAGAAGAAGGAGCAGCAAAATTTTGGTATTTGAGAAGTATTTTTGAAATTTAGTTCCCAAGCAGTCTTTTGAAAATATTATCCCTTCTCATAGATAAGAACTTCAGAGTTTTTAGAAACTTCAGTTACAATTGAGTAAAATTCAGAAGCTTTAAGGTTCAAAATCATTTGTTACGCAGACACCAACTCTTCCTGCTCTTCAGCAATCAGTTTCACTGCAGGTTACTGATACACTGGCTTGATTAAGCTAATGATGAAATGTAGATAGTTTCTTTTTTTGCCTGTATACTTGACTGTAGAAGGAACATGTGATAGCTGTAAATTATTTATTATTTGGAGGGGAGGGGATGGCAATCAGTAACTGCAGTTTGCACAGATTATCGTCCTCTGCTTTGCTAAGGTCTAATGTGAGGAATATTTGATTATTTGCCACTGACAGATTTTTTCAAATGTGCTTGTACAAAATCTATGCAAGACTCATTATGCTTAAAACAGCATGTGACATCTCTCAAATTATCTTTAGGACCACAGTGTGAGTAAAGTAACATAGGTCTTTAGCTATAAGAGCAGACTTTTAAAATAGGAATATTCAGCAGTAATAACCAACAGTTTAAGTAATGTCTTCTTCTTGAAAACAGACAAATCTCAAAAAGGCGTAACAGGAACATAGTGGCAGAAATTGTAGAAAACCTATTTCTTTCTCCTTTGTAAATTTTCAAGCAACAGGAAATACCAGAGAACAGAAACTTTTTGCACTTCCCACACAATGAGGCACAAATGTCACTGCTCATCTTTACAGGACTCCATGTGCCTCCATGCTTTGCCACACTGATGGGCAGCTGTCCATCCCTGACAGGTGGGACCACTCTGTCTCTTAGTATATCACTGTAATGCAACATGGAATATGTTCCCCAGCTAAGGAAGACAATGGAAGCAGCAGCACTCAATCTGCAAATTCTATGTAGCAGTTAAAATTTTCATGAGAATTTCAGAGTGAAATGGCTAAACATCACAACCACACAGAATTGCAATAGATCATTTCAAGGCAAATTAAAAGTAGATTTCAGTCTGAACATACACAGAAGATCAAATGAGCAAATGAAAAGTAAAGGAAAACCAGCACCATGCAGCTGCTTTCTCCTGATGTACAGGGCAGAGGCATGAGACTGGTCAAAGAGATTTTCCAGTTTGTCTTCCTGTATCTGCTGGAAGAACAGGAAGACTCACATATCCCATGTCTTCCTGACCCACTTTGTTTTGAGATAATGCCAGTTTTCAATGTAAAATAATGGGGGATGAGGAAAAGGAAAACAAGCCCTTCTACTTCAATACAAGGCTTTCAGGGAGATGTGGCATGAATATTTCATGCTCACAGTCTCATCTATATGCTCAGCTTCCTAGCTGACACTATAGTTTCCATGATGTCCTTATAAAAATGGAAATGCAGAGCACAAATATAAAGCCTCGTGGGCTTACTTGGTCAAAGTGTTGCAAAAGAAAATCTACTTGTGAATTAAGTGTACAAAAGGAAACGAAGATGAAGGATGTCAGCAACATTTAAGAAAAAAATCCAAACTAACAGCATATTCAATTTTAGATGACCACTGAGATTTTTTAGATTTGCCTTTTTTTAAAAAAAAAAATAATAAAACTCTTCATGAGAAATTGTAGAAAAACAACTGACAGGACCTTCAGTGTTACATTTCTGATAAACAGGCTGTCTTAAGCAGTGCCTCTATGCATTTTTGCTGTTCTGTGTAAAGCAGAGATTGATCTTGGATAACATGGACAAAAGTGAACCTCGACCTGACTGGATCAAGCTCTATCTAGAATGTACAAAAATTAACATATTCCATTTCATTAATAAGAAAATACAACTAGGTAAAAAAAAAAAATTAACCATCAAACACATCCATGTATGTCCTGCAGAGCTCTGACCAAAAATATAACAATATTAACTCAGATTTAATTAACACATACTAACGCATGTATCTGTCTCTTATTTTTCACAGGAAGCATCACAGAATATAATTAATGTTCCAAAAATAGATGCAAATTCAGAATACCATTATCTTGAAGAATTTAATTGGTCTAACTATTGTACAAAGTACAGCAAAATGCCATTTTTAAAATAAGTTTAAGAATGAAAGACTCTCTTTCCAAATCTAATTATAGATATTTCAAAGTGAGGCAAAGGGAAGCAGAGATAACACCTGTAATAGAATAAAATATCCCTATTGGTATATTCAACACACAGTAATTATCAAACAAAATGAATTCTCAATAAATGGCTAACAGAATGAAAAAGCACTTTATACTTTTTTTTTTTCAGGAAAGCTGAACTTTCTTATTGCAGATACTTCATCACAGCAATTTAACATGTTAATCTGGATCTGACCCTGAGGCTAGTGGGACAGATCCTTAAAACAAAGTTTGCTGCCACTAAGATGAGCAATGCAAATACAACCATATAATGTCCCATACCTCTCCTGCTTTTGCTCTGTTGGGTCAGCATAAGAGATTTGGGGTTGCTCTGTGTTACACCAACTTCTCCTGAAAAAAATATTGTACCCAAGACTATCAAGTCTTGATCTTGCCAAGTCATACCCAACACTGGAGTGGTGATCTTACACACAGCACCAACCTACATCTAGCTATTGAAAACACACACTACTCTTCTCAAATCCATCTGAAACAGTATTTTGGCTTCAGTAGTGAAGCAGCAATAACTGCCACAGAATTTTCCAACACACATTTTATACCCATTTTTTTCAAAATATTTTAAGCGCAGCAATAACTGCCACAGAATTTTCCACCACACATTTTATACCCATTTTTTTTCAAAATATTTTAAGTCACTTAAGTGCCTGTAAAATGAATTGCCCTTGAGAGGTGAAAATGGATATATAAACATGCTGCAGCAATGGAAACACTAAGATAAAATTCTATACTGTCCTGTAGCACCATACCTGCTCTATACAAACTTTGCTGACAAACAAAAAAATTAAGGAATTTTCTTCTTCAGTGTCATATATAAAATGAAAGTGTGAAGTGAGTGGATTCCTGATCATAGAGTTCTTCAGACAAAGGCAGAACAAAATTCAAATTTTGAAAACATAAGTCTTTTATATTTAGATGTAAAGAATACATATTTTGTGTGGATAATTAGCTATTAAATTGGGCATACAGGGACACTTCATCATTTGATGTCTTGAAAAATCTTCTTTTCTAGCTCAATTAAAAATTATGCTGATCATAAAAGAATTGCTTATAAAATTCTAGTTGTTCACACTGAGCAGGTTGTCACACCAGATTATTTTAGAAGGGTATCTGTTACCTGAGTCTATCAAACCCTGTGTCCACAACATACATACTGAACACAACTTCAGTGAAATGTTCTCATAACTCCATATGGATTCTAGAAATCACCCTTTGAAGTGCTTCATTTGATGCTTGATGCCATAAATTCACATTCAGTTAACCTTGGGGTTTCATTTTGTCTAGAACAGAGTTTAGCTCACTGACATGAAAAGAGACAAGTAACCATCCTGAAAGTAAGAGCAGTATAGGTGTCTCTTTGGTGTCCTCACCACTTCTGCTGAATGTAATTACCTTGAGACTTTCCAGATAATCTTAGTAGAGACAAAAAAAGAACAAGTCCTAAAAAAACCCCAAGAAAATCTTTCTGAAAAGATCTGTAAATCCCTGGAGCTTTTTGGCTTACAAGTGCTTTGATTTATTAATAGTTATACACATTTACTTGCAAAAGTTCATATTACAGCTCCAAGTAAGCTTAGGTCAAGCTGCTTTGGAAGAAATTTGCCCTTAAGTGAACCAGCCTTTCAGCCTGCCAAAGATGAAGACATTCAGCATTGACATTTCCCCAGTGAGTCTGGGATCAGCAATGAGTAGATAAGCAGTGCCATTTCCAGGTGCTACGCGAGCTCACTAAAGTGAAGACAACTGTCTAAACAAATACTTTCAGTACAGCAAGAGCAAAAAGAAAACACAACCAGTAGCAAAAGGTCCTAAACAAACAAAAGATCATCCTATAGGCTTTAGCAAGACCAAAGTATTCAAATCTCGTCTGGATGAATGCACACAAGAGTAGAGGGGAAAAAAACAATTCCTACACTAAGGGACTGAATAACTAGCTCTATGTATTCATTGAATAAGAGTGAAGGACAGCTTATGCTATCATGAGAGCTTTTCAAAGAACTTTGTTGTCACAAGAAGCATGCAAACAACTGAGAGTAAAGGAGAATGGGCACAGAGGGACCCAAGCACATATTGTGCAAACCCAGAAATCCAAAACCAGCCTTCAACCAATATATTATCTTTAGAAATTTCCAAGAGTCACTTGAAATGCCTATTTATTTCCTGTCTTGATTGCTTAGTTCAATAGACAAAGTACTGTGTGCAAGATAAAACTGCCTTCCACATACCTCTGATATAAAAAGAGAAAAGCAGATGCCCAGACAGGGAGCTGCAGCATAATACACAGTTTGAGAAACAAAGAAAACAGTCTTCAAAAGAGATAACAATGAGACAGATTCAAGAAAAATTCATTATTAATCGTATGAATGATCAGATCTTTAGCGACCATTTGTCAAACTATGATGCCACAAGTGATCTCAAAGCATGCCACTGTGAATTCTTTATTCAACAGGTGGTGAAGCTGGTGAAGCATTTTGTGTGTGTTTGCAGTGCAGGTCAATGGCAGGGTGAGATACAGACCCTGGACTCCCAAGCCATAGCACTTTTCAGGGACATCATGCACACTTTGCTAAAATACTGACCCTATAAAACACTGATGGCAACTAGGAGTGCCCAGTGAACCACAATCAGTTTCTGCAATCTTAGCATATCCATGAAAGGTATCTCCAATAAACTGTTTTTTTTTCCCAACAACCTGAATTCTCGGGCTATCAGTTGTACCCAAAAAAATCACATAGAAATCAGTTAATTTTCAACATTAGCCCAGTAAATGCATTAGAGTCACCCAATGTTTTTGTTCGATATGGCATCAGCTCCATATTCAGATCTAAGCTGCCTAATAATATTGTAACATGGTTAATTGATACTATGTCACACCACAACTGAGCAGAAACAAAGCTTAAAAAATGTTATTTTTACTCTAACTACAGTATCTCAAGATAACACTAGGGGACATAGAAGGAAAATATAGGTGAAATGACAGCACTTTTTGTTGTAAATAAGTTGATTACAGCTCCCCTATAAATCTGCAAGCTGAACATATTTTTCCTGATGCATATGCCTGGAAACAGTCAGAAGAAATCTGTCCAGTGTCTCACATCATCTCGTACTATCCATTACTAAAAACAGATGTCATTCTGACAATGAGCTGGCTGAAGCTGAGATGCTGTAGCTCATTATCATGCAGAAGTCTTCTGAATTACCTTCAAGATGTGCACAAAGTGTCATAGAGCATGTTAGCAATTATTTGTGCCAGAGCAGTGTGGCACATTTTACAAGGGACAGTCAAGGACTCAAGTAGAATATGAGAAAAAAAACTTGTTTTGAAGTGTTGTCAGTACAGTTGAATTTAGGAACACGTACAGGTGACGAAAAAGGTGCAATTATTCCATGAGGATTTTATTCCACACTGTGAGAAGATGTGTAATTAGATTCTTGCTATGCCTGACTACACTTTTGGAACCTTCCAATTTAGATTTGATTACCTGATGATTAATAAAATTTCAAATTTCAGTCCTGATTTCCCTCTATATTTTGCAAGTAGGAACAATTTCCATGACTAGAAGAACCTCGGCTCTTCCAAAGAAGGGTCATTCACTCAACAGCTGTAGAAAAGCAATGCTACTCAACCCTGCATTGAAAACAGCCATACAAAAACTGTCAAGACCACAATCATCACTGCTCATAACCTCTCTTCAGTCTGCAAATGGGCTAGACCACATGGATCTCTAAAATAAGCTTCTATATCATTCTGCTAGAGGATATTTCTCCCTCCACTCTGAAGATGCTCAGGAGCCACAAGTCTTCCCTTGACAATTTTTTTCCACTACATATGTCCCACCATGTAACTTAAATGCATACCTAAGAGGAAAGCAGCTGCATCCCTGCATCCAGATGAGCCACAGACTTCAGAGAATGAGATCTCTGCTCTGTGGATCAGCCTTTGTGGCACCCTCATGCATGCCACATCTGAAAGCAATAAACTAGTCCAACAGCAGACAGCTGAAACATCAGTCGAATATAATTTATGACACCAACCACTACACAATCCTCATTAGATTCACTCGGTCAAGGCTGGCTAGGGAGCACCAAAGGATTTAATGTACGGCAAAGGACATATTCCTACCCATAAATACATAAGACAAATGAAAAAAAGAGAGTCCGGTTAAGGTAGGATGTGCAGAGTGCTGGAGAAAAGATGATAAGAAAAAACTAAATGAGCTTTCAGCAATTTTTGGAAAGGGAAATGGTGGATATTCAGGGAATAGACAAGATAAAAACTAAGAGATAATGATTAATATCAAGGCCTCAAATCAGTAAGAATGGTTCAAGGGTGCATAATATGCAAACAGATGAACTGACCTGATTTTTGGTCCTTGGTCTGTGCAAATCATGGAAAACAACAAGAATTTGACATGGAGAGAAGCAGCTGTGCTATAGTCCTTTAGATGGACAGAAGGAAAACTGGAGGTGAACCACTGTTCTTTCTATCATCTATCCAATGCTGTTACACTGCTAACAATATAAAAAGCAGCATTTAGTGCTAAATTTTCACCAGGAAAACAAAGCCCCAGAAAGGCTGGACAAAATGCAGGGAGATAACATGGTTCATCTTTTGTCAGAGAATGTAGGAGATAGAACTGAGAACTTTGTGTTTCTTACAGTCCATTACTCTTGCAAAGTGACTGAAATGATTCACAAAGCCTGGGTAAGCCTTGCTTTTTACCATGAATTTCCTTTATACACTGTATACACACATAAACACTTATAAGAAACCCCCATGATAGGTTCTTCTACCCATTAACAGTATTTTTATTTACATATGAGAAAGTTCAGTCATTGTCTGTAGCAAATGGTCTGAATCATGTGTCACTCTTTCTAACTGTGTTGCTGTCATAATTGTAACTAATTTATATGCTAGAATGTGCAGTATTAAAAGTCTGAGACTCGGCATCTATCAAAGCCTCAGATCTTCCCTTGTCCCCTGGAGCCTGGCTGCAAGGCTCAGTGTAGAACTAAGTGTACCTCCAAGCCAAAGTCAAGGAAAGAGCAAATCACACTGTGCTGTGAAGGTTTGCTGAGAAGAACATGAGATCATTCCTTCTTTAAAAAAAGCAGTACTTAATACTAGCTGCTGTGGCTTTGTTTTAATATTTACCTGATCACCATGGAAAAGAACAGTAGGAAAACCTTTTAAGAAAGAACATGAAGCACAAGCAACAAGTTTTTGGTCATTAACACAGGGTAAATTTAGGTTACCAAGAGATATCACTATTTAAATCATATTATTTTTTCCTTCTCATACTATTTGCACGGCTCCTGCGATGGTGCCAGACTTCTACCTGAGCCGCCTACATAGCAACAGAGATTTGAAACGTGAAGAATGGGAATGAAGCATGACTGTGACTTTTACTTTGTGCGTGGGGTAACTGATGTGGAAGAAGCATGTTACAAAGAAAGAATGATATTCTCACTTTACCAACTGTCAAAGTATTTGCTAAGGAACACACAGAGGAACATAAGCATCTAGCAACATCTCTGAAACTTGCTATGTTTGGAATTGCAAGGTAATGCAAGTAAAAAAAAAAAAAAAAAAAAGAAACAACAAAAAAGCAAAAACATAAAAGGCAAATCCTCCCCAGCACATTGCCTCTTTAGAAGACTGGTACTCATTACGCTGAGCCTTCTGTGCTCAAATGCAGAACCTGCAAAAGCTATTTAATGTATAAACAAAGAAAAAGGGACTTAGTTTTTCAGCTTAAAGACAATGAATGCATCATTTGCTATTAGAGGTAATGAGGATTTCAGTTGCATTTGGCTCCTGTAGGATTTTCTGGGCTTTGTCAAAATGAACAACCAACAATCTATATTAATGAGCAACTCCAAAGGCTTAGATAAGACTCATACCTCAAATTCACACGGTACAACCGTAAATCATACATGTTGTGTGCAACAGTTTTAGGCAGCAAACAGATGTGTTTTAATGACATTTTAGCTCTGTTTGTAGCATAATTCTGCACTTTGGCTGAAGGACAGATTGCTGCACCTTCATCCCCTAAAGTCACTGTGGCACACACCCTGCTGCTCCTCCCTGCAACAGGAGGGAGGCAGCAGAGCAGGGCTGAAACTTCCCACAGCAGTGGGGGAGATGTGGGCAGAGCACAGGCTGCCTTGAGCCTTGTAAAGCTCAGGGTGTGCAGTGCCCAGCACAGGGTCTGTTTAGCCACCCCAGGCCGTGTCACTGGAGGTTCCTCTGTGCCCACTGCAAGGCAGATCACCCCTTCTGGTGGAGTGTTTCTGTCACAGGTGGATGGGGTACAGGCTCGGGTAGGGAGCCCCCTTGCACAAGGCACATTTGAAACACCTTTCAAAGAATACAGCCTGCTTTGCACAACTTGCAAGACAATGCTATAAATAGATATGTTTTAAATTACCCTTCCTGGCAACTGGTGTATGTAAAAGATATGGATATTACCTGTGTACACACAGATACAAGAATACTCTTATGAAACAAGGTGTAACAGAGCAGCAGCAGTGCCCACTCAAAACCAGGGGCACCTGGGGGCTGTGTGGTTGCTTTTCAACAGTGTGAACCTGTTTACAAAGAACAGAGCTAAGGATCTGAGAGAGGAGAAAGCCAAGGGCATTGAAAAATGCAGCAGCTGGAATGTGACCCTAAACAAACTTCTCTGAGATGATTTCCAGCGTAATCACTCCCTGAAAGATGAACCACAAGCTAAACCCCATCTCCTTCTGCATTCAGAGCAACAACACTTTATTACTGCAACAGTATTACCCCCTGTGGTAAACAGGTGGAGTAACATCAGGGTACCAAGTTTCAGCACTAATTTTTCTAACTAAAATAATCCTTTACATTCTGACTTTATGCTACCAGCTCAGTTTAAGAGCACACAGCAATATCTTCCTCCGTACTGGTTATTGCTCAGGTATAAAATACATATGAACAAAACATATATCCGTGCAAGACACTGAAACTTCCCAATTTCCTATCCTCTTACATGGTAGGGTGAGCACTAGTTGTAGTTTCTTCAGACTACAAACAGTACATGCATCTTGCATCTAACCATCACCTAATTATGCCACATTCAGAAGTGAATCCTACCAACAGTGTAATAAGATCAATCACCTGAGACAGGGCAGCTGTATGCCTAGCATATTAGAAGTCACTGATTTGAAAAAGGTGAAATAAAACTGTTATCCAAATGAACAAAATCCCTCCCTCACAGAGAAGAAAGGCAGAATTCTGATGTAACGATAGCTCCATATGCACACTGCTTTTGCACTGAGTCCCTGTGTGACAGGCAACCAGAAGTAAATAATGGAAATCAAACCCACAGTACTCCTGTTTTTTGGGGGGTTGGGGTTTTTTTGAGACTTATTTTGCATATTACAACAGGAAAAATTTATGTCCCACTGCTCCCCCCTTATTTTTGTATGATCAACTGGAGCTTTTTATTCCAAGGAGGGGAACAGAAGGAGAAGGAGGTGGTTGATGGGTTAGTAATTTACATATCCATATTTCTTTTATACTGCAAGTATGTTCCATTTGTTCTGAAAATATGTAATGATCTAAAATGGGGACAATTTTAATGAATTTGGTTCATAATATTTCATATCTTGCTGCCAGACTCTTAGTCAATCAAACTAATGTTATAAAGGAACAGCCAACAGCCAATTTTGACATCCTTTAAGCAGGTCAGTTATAAGCCAATTAGCTCTACCTACTTGGTCTCCAAGGTCTGAATAAAATATAGCCCATTTTGATTAGAAGCACTACTTCCACCACTGTTCACATGTATTAAAATAGACTGCAAAAATACTTAAAGCCCCATGGAATTGTTAAAGAAAGTCTCGATCCTACTGAAGTCAATTACTGTAATACAATTTCCCCTGACTTCTCATAGGTTACAGGAACTCCTAGATTCATGCAGTGTCATTCCAGTTTTATTGGATAGCAGAAAAACTAAGCATTGCTTCCATCAGAAACCCTTCTATCTGCTGAATACAACTTTTCTGCAATGTAAGGCAAATTGAAAACACTGATCCTGAATTCCAACAAAATTCCTGATGAACTAACTTCAGCAAATCAATCAGAGTGGCATTTATATGCACCTCGCATTAATTCCTCCTGTTTATTTTAACACAAGTTTCACATTATTAATAACTGTCAGATCCTCTTTGTATGGTTTGACAAGAAATGCAAAAACTGAGTTAAATAAGGCTCAAAGTATTTCAGGAATGAATTTTGCATTAATTTGAACTTATTTATTTTCTTAATTAGTCAATTCTTTTTTCTTATTAATCATATAATTTTTAAGAGCTCCAAAAACTCTTTAGTTTCTATTCTCAAGAATATCCTGTTTTTCATTGCCTAAAACATGGATGGGATTTTTCATTATTTGCCTCCCTCTTCCATAAGATATAAACATCTTCTTTGGAACTATATTAATGAATAGGAAGTGCTAGAAAATTCTTGGTTTGTATGTAGTCACACATTTATCTTGCAAAAGCATTCCTGGCATTTATTGCAATATACACTTAATGTAGACCGAACTTCAGAACAGCAGATCTAATTATAAAAGCAAAAAACCACAACCCACAACAACAATAAAAAGTAAACAAAACCCAAACCAAACAAAAAACCCCAACACCAATGCCTAAAGTCTCTGGCAGCATACAGAAAACTTGCCATATTTTACTGGAGAAACTCCAAACTGGGCAAGATCCTTAGAAATCAAAATGCCTCTGATATCCTACTTGCATCTTCCTTTCATTCTAATACACTACAAGAGACTCAGCATGTAACAAATAGGCAGTAAGTCAGAAATTTTTGGTATTCTTTGTTTCTGTGCAAGTTGAATTCACAAATAACAGATGTTTTTGAAACTATACCAGCAACAAATCCATCCTACTATGCTTCAGCATATTTGCTACTGTAATGATACAGGCAATGAAAAATATAGGAGGAGAGGGTGTTATGGCAATGCTAAGGGCTCTGTGAAGGCCTGAGCCAGAGTTGACCTTCACATGAACTCTCATGAATATTATAGTAGTAGGCAGCTCAAAATTTGCATGCAAGGTGCATGATCATACACCTGATTGGTGTGTTAATAGTGGATTAGCCAATTCTAAAGTAAAATAAAGAATGTGGACACAGAGTAAAAGGTGATAGTCTGGTATGGCCCAGAACATGCACCCTGGTCAAACCAACTGTCCAACTGATACAAGGAAACGAAATCAGGTACTGCACATATTGTCTTATAAAGATTAACAGTTTCGTTTGTTAATGTGTATAAAAACTGGACCCCAGTCATAGTGACTTTGGAGACCTCACCTATGAGTGGACACACTGCATAGGATTTCCCAACTGCCAGAAGGGATTCTCCAAATCCTCACTGTGCCTGGGGCTCCCCAGTGACTGTGGATCTGGATGATAATAAAGTATTAAGTCAATTGGTGATGTATCTTTCTTAATCACTATCGTTAATTCTTTGTAATAATGATCAGGTGCATTGCCTTGCTTATTTACCTTGCTTAATCTTTTGCTACCTTAAAGCAATGATTAAGTGCATTATATTATTAAGCGTATTAACTTGATTAGCTGCTTTGACAAATACAGTAAAAGTAAAGTTATTTTCTTCTAACTCAGTGTTCATGTATTTTGTACTGACCCTGTCCACCCAGCAAAACAGATGGGTTAAAAAAGGGGGAAAAAAATTTTAAAAAAAAGAAAGAAAAAGGAAAGATGTGTGGCTGATAATCCAAGGGCACAAGAAGCAGCAAGTCCAGGAACTGCAAAAAAAAAACACATTATGAAAAGATAGACGGGGCCTGACACCCAGCTATTGTGAAAGGCACAAGCCACATGAAGCCATATGGATTTTAGCCAGGTTGGCCTGACCAAATGCACAAAGGCATAACACATAAGACTGAATCCAGCCTAAGAGGATTTCATTGACAGGGACTGGAATGAAGATCATACAAAACAGCAAGAATGTAATATTGAGGGTTGTTAAAATTTATCCATGCTTGGGAGCGTAAATAAGATCAACTAGAGTAATTTAAAACAAAGATATAGCTGTTTCTTACTGTGAATAGAGAAATATTGAAATCTCTTACCTGGGAAACAAGGATACAACTTCCTTGATTTAATGGTTAATTATACTGCACCTAATTATTAAAACTCCTGATAACTGATGCAGCAGAAGCTATTGTATCTGCCTAGTGACAATGGAAATGTGCCATAAACATTTTCTGAAATACAGTACTTTTTCAATTTTCAAATGATTGCCTGTCCTATGTCCATTACCCTTCTGCCTTTCCACTGAGCTTTAATTAGAGTTGAAGTATGTCTTGATTTGGTGATTAAACATCATAAGCAATTTAAAAGAAAGGGTCATAATTTTAAATATGCAGGAAAGCACATTTAACTTTTTTCACAAAACATAGCATTAAATCAAGTCATGTATTTTTTAAGAGAAAATTTCTGATGATTTCAAAGTATAAATTAATTATTTACTTATGCCAGGAAAAATCTGAGCTATTCCTGAAAATGAACCAAGGGAGCAAAGGAGATGTCAACTACAGGAGGGCATATATGTAATTTGCAGTCAAAGCTGCATGTACTCTAGTCAGTACATAATGGATGGAATGGCTGGAAGTTGTTCACTCAGGGATGTTCATTATTTCCATCCCAGAAACACTTGCTACAGAAACATATACTGCCTGTCTACACCAGCACCTTTGGTCTATAGCACTTATTTACCTGGAGGATAAACCAAAGTATCTTGGAAGAGATATACATAAATATAGGTATAAATATATATATATATATCCTAATTGCTCTTCCCTGCTGTGGAAATGTGAGAAATGCATGCAGTGTTTTTTCTTGGTCAGCAGGAGAATTTTTGACATCTTACTATTTGCCTTTTGTTAAGGTGAGAGCAAGGGGTCTGTGGAGTTAGATACTTAATACATGTGCCTTTTTTTTCCAAAAGGTAATTCATTAAAGAGCAGTAGGTGCTACCTAAAAGTTTATGCATTTTTCACTGAAGAATCTTTCATAAGCTGCTACTAACAGACATTGTAATTGCTGGGGACTGAGCTAATACAGAAAAAATAAACTTTGTGGAATCACAGACATGGTAGAAAAGGAAATATTTCACATGCCAATAAACTGACAAGCTTAGAGAATGACAGAACATTTAAAATTTATTACTTCAAATTAGATACCCAGTTCCCCTTCACACAAAGAGTTATGGAAGTGAACAGCACTAATCAGTGTAAAATTAGATATCCTTTACTTTTGCAGAACGGGGGTTGTGCTCTATTGTTACAGAATTACATAAATTACTTTCTTAAGTGACTTAAGGACTGTCAAAAAGCATCTGAATGTAGGTGTAGGCATATAAATGTGAAAGTGTGGTAATAGATTACCTAAGGCCAGACAGTGAATCAATGTCTAAGCTAGAAGAGGAAACCAGGAATCCCAAATACCTGTTGAAAGACAAGGTGACACTGTTCAGTGTAGAGAAAAAATTATTTCATTTGCAGCCTATACAGGTACCAACCAATTATTCTCCCCAAACTCTCATTCTTTCATTGAAATAATCTTAAACATATTGTATATTCCTTTACCTTCATTCTTACATAGGTAGGTATGGAGAGATTAAGAGCACAAAAATCCCATCCTAAATCTCAAAACATTCTTTACTAGGGTTAAATCACTAATTGCTTGCACTCCTCTTGTAGTGGTCCTAATTACATTCTAAATGACACTATCTACAGTATCAGCTGAATTACTTAAACAGTTTAATTACCCTGAAAAATGCTTATATGTAAGAAGTTTATGGGAAACAACAAAGTGGTCTTGTAATTAGTGCAGAAAGTTAAAGTTGTACAAAAATAACCCCCCACATGGAAAATTTCACATTTAGAATAAATTGGGTGTAAAGGTTTTGGGGTGTCAAGGTGAAGGCAGAATATGGACTACTTTTTAAAGTGCAGAACTGCAGAAAAACTGTTTTAAAGAGTTCAGTCTCTCTTTCCTCACCACTGCAACAATTATTCCCTCAGCAAGCATCAATGGGACTAGGACACCAGAGAGTTGAGAACGAGATAGTAGGGAATCTAACAGCTTCAAGGACCCTAAAACCTACCTACATTAAAAAAATGTCAAAGGTTCAACAGGTTTCCATATGCTTCAGTTACAATGCTCCTTTATTTTCAATAAAGACACAAGTCTTCAGAAAATTTTTAGCCAGATTAACAGGAGCTGCTTCTGGCTTTTTAGTTAGAATATAAAGTCACTTTAGAACAGTTAAAACTGCTTTAGCAGCTGGAGCAACTGCCTGAGTCTGAGCTATGAACTTCCAGGAGAATTTGGGCAGTATTTCTTTGGGGGGATCAGGAGAAGAAAAAAAGGGAAAAAACATTTTCTGCTTCTGATTGTTCCAAATATTTCTAGCCTCCTTTGGGTTTGAATTTGCTCATTCTCAAGTGAAACCTGTGACCCTACATTTTGGCACCTGTGATTACTGACAGTGTCTGGTTTGCTTTTGAATTTGCTCATTCTCAAGTGAAACTTGTGACCCTACATTTTGGCACCTATGATTACTGACAGTGTCTGGTTTGCCCACTACCAGGAAACATTTCTGAATGTGGAAATAAGTAAGAGTTACTTAAAATGCCAAAGGACTGCTTTTGGCATTCAAAGAACATCTCAAATAAGCAGAACAACAGAGATTTTTGCATAATGCTGAAACATCATTTCTTTTTTTGTGTGTTACATTATGTATTTTCATTGGTATCTGATAATAGCAAGGTATTGGTAAGCAAACTAAATGCCAGGCTTTTACAGAATTCACTAGGCTTTCCATACATCCCAGGAGAGATGTGGAAAATAATGCTTCACCTTCTAGAAAACTTAATGTAGTCTGTAAGGTAGGACATTTGAGGTACGATCTCTGCATTACAAAACAGCACATTTGCACATAAGGCATCACCACTGATAGAGCACAAGTAGCCTCAAGGTTAAACAACCTGCTGATGCTGAGAGTTGAGGCAATGGTTATGAATTACAGCTGGAGATAAGCTGCACTTCCCTGGAAGTGAACTGATGACCCTTACAAATGCAGGGCACTGAAATAAATCAATTACTGACTAATAATATTTCTGCAATTCCTAACCTTCACCAAATCCATAATGGATAAATTTTCATCTCATGAAATCAGTGGAAAAAGAATCACCTTGTTTTCTTGGAAGCAAAAAGAAATCAAATTTTCTTGGAAGTTAGGAGTCTTACCACCTAAGGAAAGTATAGGCAGGCTAATTAAAATCAGTGCACAGTGTTAATCAGTGCCAGACCAGGAGCAAAGAAAACAGCATCCTTGGAGCAACCTGGTCTAGTGGAAGGTGTCTCTGCCCATGGTAGGGGGGTTGGAATGAGATGATCTTTAAGATCCCTTCCAACCCAAACCATTCTATTATTCTATGATATTTTTGTTTAAACAAAATGGAAACAGCAATAACAGAAAACATACATATCATACTCCAGAATCCATATGAGCTGCCTGACAGATCCATATGCATGCTCAACTTATCCTTTTAAAATGTGCTAATTTCCAATTTAAAGCAGTGCCAAACAAGTTGGATGGCTCATATTTGAACACTTCCCTTTAAGAGACTTGTCAGTTTTGGATCGTGTATGGTGTCCTCAGAATACACTGGGACTCCCACCAATGTAAGCTGCATGTGTAAACTGACGGTGACTCATGGTCCTGTAAAATAAAGTGCATGTTCTTTTACATCCTACAGCATGTAAGTTGAAAACAACCCAATCTACTTTGCCTACTGGAATTCAAAACTGCAGTGGCCATGAGTTGGATATTTGAATCACATCTTACTCCAAATATTCCTTATAATTCCATACTATAACAAATCCTGTTTTAATGATTCTACTTTGCTAATAGCCAAGCTTTTTGACATCAGGTATCAGATACTGAAGCCATTATATACCTGAATGCTTCAAGACACTTAGCAGGTACTTCAGAAAGCCTAGGGGAAAATGAGATTTGGGTGATGAGAGTGGCTCATGTGGGAGCCCACCATTCCCTGGAAGAACATAAAACTGCAGACAGAGCTGGACCTGAAGGCAAACCACAGAATTTGCAGTCCCTGTAAGCTCTTTTCCTCGAAAAAAAAAAAAAATCCTCATTGCCAATAAAATTATGTTGTTTTCAACAGAGGATTGTGCTAGATACAACCATCCTGCTGGCTCCACTGGAACTGCTCAAGAGCAATCATGTGCCTCACTTAGCAGAAGCATGCCCACAAGCCTGACAGTAGAAAACATAGACAGCAAAGAAAAAGGATGTATGAATATGTTTCATCCCATTAATTCCAGCAGTTATCCAGTAGATAAGTGGAAATCCAAGACTAGATTTGGTAACAATATAAAGACTGCCTTCTATATCCAAGACAAATCTCTAAAGTCTAACACATACATTTGGGTTTTTTTGAAAGAAGCTTTGTGCAGTCTCAGGAGATTACAGCATTTAAATGTGGTGCATTTAGCTTTACAACTGAAAGTCGGAATAGGTTGTGTCCATAGAGCCCAGTTTTCAGAAAACAGGGATTCAGCACTTCCAGTAAATGAGGCATAGTTCAAAGTATCAGATCCCAACAATTGGTAGTCATGTCAGGAAATTCTGGCCTAAATATTCATCGAGGCAACTATGGATCTGCTCCATTATGATTCAGTAACTGGTGCCTTTTCCACCCAACATAAGGGATGTTCGAAATCTTATCTAAGTCAACTAAGTTTTAAACAATTTAGAAACTGGGGAGAAAAACTTTAGTGACTTAGAGATGGGGTGATGATTTTTTTAAAAAATGTAATGACTACAATTGCAGTTTGTTCTCTAGATCTCCCATTCAAGTCCCAAGTCAGTCATACAACAGGCTCCTATGGGGTGGGCTCTGACCTACACACATCTTAAGTATCAGACATCTTAAAAGAGCAACATGATTTCTTGAACAGCAAGAATCCAGATAAATTTACATTAACTTCAGATAAAATCCTCTTATAAACCAAACATCAGTACTTATGGGATTTGCTCATCACCATTGCCAGAATGTCCTGTAACATGCACCCTGACTCTGGCTGTGCAAGCTAAATTTGCTGTGATTAGTAGGGCTGAAAGAAAAACGACTGCACTAATATTCAAGCTGTTTGAAGAGAGGTTTACTGCCCCCAAAAGAATCATTTAATTATAACACACCATTTTCTTTAGATCTACATATAAAAGAGTTAATTTGCCTAAGCATGCACCAATGGGGCTAATGGATAAAGGTTTTTATTAGGGATGTGCCAAACGGTTCAATAGTTATTTGAATACTGTAGAGACCTCTCAAACATGCAGCTTTGGTGTGCAATAATTCTGTTCAATTAATGGGTTTATTTCCTTCACAGATATTCTTTCAGAAGTGCTCCATCATCCATGCAGTGCTATTCAGAGACAAGTTGTAAATACTTTCTCTTTACTGGTAAGTTCTAAGGACATAATGTTGTTATTTCACACTGCTGTACTTGATATAGGAAAAGGCCTGCAGAGAAACACATAAAAAATGCTGTACAAAATTCTCTTTGGACCTGAGTTAATTGGTGATAATAATATTGTTGCAACCAATAAAATCACATCAGCTTTCAAAAAAGAAAAAAAGTCTTGCTCCACCAAAGGCCGACAAGCTAAAGGAAGGCACAACAAAATCCAATCCATACTAACAGATATCACTGAAGTAAAACAGTTCCCTGAATGGTGTCCTCTGTGTGTCACCTGTTGTTTCTCCTGATTGCTT
>NW_008687660.1:260346-282178 GCF_000695815.1 Acanthisitta chloris | reverse complement strand
AATCTGAACACTTTGTGAAATTCCACTGACAGGGCTAGTAAAAAAAAGACAGACCTAATATGACCATTGCCATCCAGCTGTTAGCTGTCCTTGAATGGTCTCTTTCTCTGCCCTTAACCTTTATCCAGATGGTTTATTTGAATGTTAAAAAGCAGCAAGTTTGTATGACTAGACCTTCTTAGATAGTCTTAAGGTCCACATCTTCAAAAGCATTTCTGTGCCTATCCATCATGAGAAAAAAAAAGGGTTTGGTAACTAAATATTTATGCAAAGCTGTCTCTAGGCATTATGTATTAAACTGCTTTGCCTGTGTTCCATTACAAAGACATATTAAATCTTTATGTAAAAACATTTTTCCTATACAAAGGGAGCTTAGTTTAACTTATGCTACTTGAGAATTATCTGCTCTGAGTTTGATATTGTGAAGTTACCTTTGTAATGGTTTTTCTTAGCCTTTAACAAATGGGATTGCAAATAAACATGTGAAATGCTGCACGAGTAGCCCAATGTGTATTAACAGAGAATATGAACATCTGAATAATAGAAGAGTTTGGGATTCCCTCCAGGATAATTCTTCTCTCTCATTAATCATATAAATCATGACTCCACTATTATCTTAAATCAAAAAAACAAAAACCCAGCAAAGCAAACCAACCAAACAAAAAAGACAAAATATCATAAACTTAAGAATAAATATTTCTAAAGTTAAAATCTATGGAGTTCAATATATGTACTCCTGTGCTTTCTTTTGCCTTTCTGTTTTTTGGCTGTATGATCACCTAGCCAGCAAGTATCTCATTTTCTATACTGCCATTGGTACAGATGATGAGATACACTACAGCATCCCACATACAGGGAAGGGACTCTACATTTCCACAAGGCTCCATGCTGGCATTTTTCTTTCTAAAATACACTGACATTGATAACATGGGATAAAAATGTTTCTAAAATTGTGGTAGCTAAAGTAGGCCTTAGTGACAAGGTAGCTAAAGTAGGCCTAGTGACAAGAATGAGCATTGTCTTAGTAGAACGATGTGAACCTACACCTGTGTACCTACCTGTGTACATACACCTGTGTACCTACCTGTATAATAAGAATTATACAGCAATGTATGAGGAAAGAAACTCGAACTCATGCTTGGGTAAGAACAATATATGGGAAAAGAAACTCGAACTCATGCTTGGGTAAGAACAATATATGGGAAAAGAAACTCGAACTCATGCTTGGGTAAGAACAATATATGGGAAAAGAAACTCAAATTCATACTTGGGTGAAATCAGTATACACACAAGAGAACAATAGCAAAGTAATGATTAATGTATAATTATACAACGATTATGTAAAGAAAGGGTATAAAAATGTATCCATCTCAAATCCACGTCGGAGTCAGATTTGGGTTTGTCTGTACCTGATTCCCAGAGCTCTTCAATAAAAGCACCGCATATAATCATCCAGTGATTATGTGTTTTCCATACTAACAACATGATATGTGGAGCACATTTTTGGTATTTTAATATTGTTCTAATAATATTGTGGAGCCCCCTTTTAACATTCTTCAACAATTAGCAATATGAAGGAGATAATGCAGACACCTCTAACTGGCTAAAGTCAACACTTCCATTATGGTCTTTTGGATTTCTTTGGTTTTCCCCTTGTTTCATTCCTCACTTCTTCATTTATGAGGGTTTGTGGTTTCTTTCTCCTGCTACTAGCACAATAACAGAAACTGATGAGAACAGAAGTCATGACTACAAAAGATCATAAACATTATAATGTTTTCATGGTGACATATTTACAGTGGCCAAATGATTACCTAATGATATCTCCAGAGCTTCCAGAGGTTAAACCAGTCAGTGTCACAAGACAGTTTTTGCTTTTTTCAGCTGCCCAGGGTAGAAAAGATCACAAGGAAGGCACCTTGCTCTTTCTCTGGCAATGAGCTTAGCAACTTAAGATGGAGGAAAAAGTACACTGGTTCCTGAGACTGGAACTAATAATTAAAATAACACTTCTGAAATTGTTTTCCTAAATTATGAGATAAGAAGACATAGATACGGCTTTGTCCTATTTACCCTTCCTAGTGAGGATCTCTTATTTCCTAAACAACAAGGGCATCATATTTAAACAGAGCAACATCTTCAGCAGTTGGAATTGAATGCCATTGAATACATTGACCTTTACAAAGATTTAAAAATAACCTTGACTGTTGTCTTGCATTATCTTTCATTATTATTCGATTGCATCTGATGAGCTGGCAGTAATTTCCACTTCTGGTTGCTATTGTTTCCTGTGGAACAAATACTTTCCCATATCTACAGGGCAAACTATATATGGAAAAGTGTACAAAAAGCTCTCTGATAAAATTCAGACAAGACAGGTCAGTACAGTGGATGTCTAGGGCATTGGTCAGAGCAGCATCTCATTTACCCACCCTCAATACAATTTCCAGAAATTTCTGCTAATTTCTCCTGGTTTTTTTCCTCATGACACTCGATACGAGCACTTATATAATCAAAGACATATTTTCTGCACACACAGAAGCTTCTGGAAAAAAAAATCTGAAAAGTACAATAATTCAAATTCTTATAAGAGTCATCTTTTTCAGCACGACATGTGAGACAGGTTTGCTCTTTGTCCACATTTGTATGGGTAAAAACTGTTTGCTCACCTTCATTCTACTTACACTTGCACCTCTATATGTCAAAGTAAGTTTACAAATGAGCTAAACATATTGCTCTGACCTACTTGTTAGCCACTTAAATACCTTCAAGGATCAAGAACCAAACTGACTATTTTAAAAAACACAATTCCCAGTGTCTATTGTTCTTATTCCATTAGCACTCACAATGATTTACAAAACCTGATGCGTGTCTCACACAAATGGTAACTCTCCTTCCAATGGTAATTCCCACCCAGATATCCCACCTCTCTTGGCAGATGGTCAATATATATGCCTGGAAAGCAGCAAAGCCTACACAGTTGAAATGTGACTAGCCATAAGCAGGGTCTCTTTGTGGAGGAATACGTGGTAGCAGAATGCAGCTTCATGAACATGAATCCATTCACAGCTGCACTTGAAATTCTTGATGAAAGGTGTGATAAATAATTTTTTTTTTAAATGAATAAAAGGCTTTTTCCATTTCTTGGGGTTTTTTTGTGCATTTTTTTAACCTTGAAACAAAAGGAAATGGTATTTTTTCTTGGTCTGATAATATATGTTGCAAGGATGCAAATGAGGCTTTCAAATTTATATTTATTTCCCTGGTGCAAAGTAAAGTAAATGCAAATAGGTTTTTCTCTGCCAATAGACTGTCTGATACTAGGTTCTGACTTCAGTAAGACTCTTGCAAACAACCCTAGTGGTCTGCACTAAGACCTTAACAGATCCCTCAGGTTTAGTCTTGAATCAGCAAAGATATTTTCTGGTTTGCCCACATTCTCAAAGAGGAGAACTTCAAATATAAGTAAACATTCATCTTTATAAACTACTTAGTATTAATAATTCATTACACTGTCATCAGTGACTTAATAATTCTTCTGTAACTTTTATCGTGGTGATGTGAAGCTAGTAATAAAAGCTTTCTTCCTGCCAACAGTACTCAGAAAAATAACTATTTCTCTCTTATATCTCCTTTCTGGATAGTACCCAGGCACTTGCTTCAACATTCCATGTGGGGACAAATCCATATATTTTTGCTTATACCAGGCCTGAAAGAGAATCATAGAATCATAGAATTTTAGGGGTTGAAATGGACCTTACAGATCACCTAGTCACAACCCCTCCCTGCCATGGGCAGGGACACCTCCCACTAGACCAGGATACTCAAGGCCTCATCTAGCCTGGCCTTGAACACTGCCAGGGTTGGGGCAACCACCACATCCCTGGGCAACCTGTGCCAGTGTCTCAACATGTAACAGCCAGGTAGGAGAAGACCTTTCTGAAAAAACCCTTCCTCTACTCAAATAACGATCCCACTGGAGTGCAAAATATCATATTCTTGGCAGCTACAAAATAAATTGGGAAATAAAGGCTTCATTAGAATAGGAACTCTTTACACTGATGCCATTTGCAGTGAAGAGCCAGCTTTGCCTCTCTGGTTTTAGCATTATGTCAAAAATTCATAGAGATTTACACATTTCTCTATACTTCTCAAACTGCACAATCAAGACTGGTAGCAACTACCAACAGAGCAAACAGGTCATATATCATTATTAACATGCTTTGCCAGGTACAGTTCAGGTTTACACTCTCCAAAGGACAATCAACTGCATTTTGCCCAACAAGCCCATTTCTAGCTTGTGTCAATAATACAGGTCTATCGAATTCCAAAGTCTACTATATCTTTTTATTCTGCAAGCATAACATTACTGTTTTCATAAATAAGTCTTTAGATTTCATTTACATTTAATTTTAAGCAGTTTATACAAAATTTTCCAGGCAATTTCCAGGCCCTGGGTTACTGGTATACAGATAATGTTCTAGCTAAACATATCATGTGACTGAAAACACTTGCAATTCTACCAAAGTCTTCAAAATTATTTTGTACTTAACAGTTTCTGTGTTAGGAATTGTTAAATACTGTTCCCTGGGACAGCAAGAACAATTTAAATTTGCAGACCTGTCTTACTTGGAAAGCATTTTGTGGGATGCAGGGTTGCATACATGTGTATCAGGTCTGGTTTGATAAGACACAGGAACATGAAAATAGAGGTGAATGCTGTCCCCTGTGTCTCCTGCTGTGATTTCCTTGCTTCCTATGCAACATCTCAAAAATGTGTGTGTGTAAGACTCTATTCACAAAGCTGTGTTTTGACAGAGCTAACACATAAAGCAGCATAATGCTAGAAAACTCATCTAGGTTGTGCTTCATCTGAGACTTCATTTCATCTATATGCTAATTCAAACGGGATGCAAGTTGGATTCTTCCAAACACTGTGCTCCTAATATCCTTTTAACACATAATTTAATATTATGATTTGAGGACAGGCAGTAAAAGTTAGTACACTGTGTTGTTCTGTAAATCTGTCGATTGCTTCTTTCAGGGATATTGTATCAAGCTTTGGCTTTTCAGCTGAAAGGACAAGAAGGTCTGTCAGTCGGATCTGGCTCATTGTGCTACTGAGCCACATAAGCAACACTGAAGAGTGTTAAATAACACTTCACAGATGCTAATATAGAATAATAAATGGCATGGTACAAAGGTATAAGGCAGTGTCTATTTTTATACTGGCAATTGAACCACTTATCAGTGAAAGGCCATTATTTGCATGTGAAACTTAACTAACACTTGTTATAACTATTGACTTCTAGACATGGAAAAATACAAAATCAAATAAAATATAATAACAAAAAAACATAGATTTGTGAACTGAACTCATAAGAGTCAGAACAGGAAGTATTTTACTCCACATGAAAAAATTAAAAAAGGAAGACACTATTAATATTTATATACACATCATGATAGAGAGTTGTTACAAAGATGCTCTTTAGGGCTTCATTATTTTAATGCATTTATTATTATTATTTTATCTATTTCTTATGGTTTCCTTGTAGAGATAACCTACACTGACTTTTATCAAAGTCTTCTTGTGGAGTTAAATTTTGCAATTTTTAAAAAATTACTTTTGTGCTCTAAAGGCACAATTGTTTGCAGAAAAACATGAACACATGGATCAGAATGGATTTTACTTGAAACATTATTTTAGTTAAAATTCCTGATAAGAATCAGAAGTCTCTATTACTTTGCACAAAACCCTGTTCTTTATGATACCAAATGGCAACCTGAGAAGTGGTAAGGGAGTGGATCTACATTTGTGTACATTTACAGTAACATCAAGGATTTTACAACAACTAGAAGCCTGCTGCTCACCAATAGAAATAATGCAATTAAAATTTTCAAAGTCAAATTTCACAAAATGAAAAGAAATATAGGAAATTTTTAACTAGCCACTCATCTAATGGTCACAGACAACTCAGTGGAGTTACCAGATACCTTATTTACAATGGTAAGAAGTGAATAGTCTTAACAGGGAAAAAAGATTTTAATTCATCAATATTTATCTATCCCTCACCTTGGGGATAGCAACCTCTGATGACATGTAAGGAGGCCACAAATGTACCTAGCACACATGCCTCCCTTCTAGAAAATCTTTAAAATAACATTTAATTCCCTTGATCTGGAATCTTTCAGCACAGATGTTATGGGAAAAACTGCCCCAAGTTTCATAACTTGATTGTACTCTGGGACTAGAATTGTCCCAGCTAGTAGATCAGTATCATCTCTTGGCTGTACTGAAGTGTTCTCTGACAAATCATATAAGGCCATTATTTTCCCTTTCTGCCTAGCTGTTAGCTACCCCATGGTTTTGTCAGGAAAACACCCCAATAAGCATAATATAAATACATACTGTATCTATAATTTATATGGAGTAAACACACATAGAACAACCACTGTTTATTTTATCTATATACAGCAAAATGTGGTTTATAAATCCTTGATCTATATTGGTTTGGTGACATACAATAGGAAGAGAGCTCAGAATTGGTTCATCTGGCCAGCAGGCTGTTCCAAGCAACATACAGCTCACACAGGCTGAAATTCTGGGAGTCATACACATGAAAGCAGACATAAAATGCTCACAGTAGGCACTGGTGAAAGAACTACAAATTTAAACCAAGAGTAATAGAAAGGAGAGGAAACAACTTTATAACATCCACATCCTAAACTATTTTGAAAATAAAAATATAAAATATCATTAGGAATCAATTGATATCCTTCAATTCTTTTCATAGGATATTGAGTTGCATTTAAAAGGTTCAAAGATGAGAGAAAAGCACATTCATTTTTATGAACTTATTTAGTTTTCATCAGTTTCTGATAGCATAAAATATCGAGTTCAACATGTATCACAGATATCATAATAGCTTGCCATAAATGAAATCAAGCTTGAAATCTCTACATAATGAAAAGTGCAATAAATAACTCATTAAAAGGTGATAGACAAAGGAATTCATACATATTTTGACTCTTATGATATTTAACAATCCCTATCTACTGCATATCCCAGGAAACCAAACTCACTTAAGCTATAATAAATATAATAATACTACAACCTTTTTCTTTCTCCTGACTACATATACAGCTTAAAGGATTGTTATCAATGTGTTTATACTCCCACTTAGGTATTTATTTCTGCAAGACAAACTTTTCAGGATGGAGGAGAGGGACTGGCCTGAGAATTAACAATAGAGTTTTTCATGCCCGCATTTACTATATATTATAGCAATTGATATATTAAATAAAAATTATTAGCATTAGAGAAATGTGACAGGAATCACTGAAACCAAAATAATCAACTCATGAAATAAACCCTGTCTAATGGATACAAGTTTCCAAATTAAAGAGCCCACAGAAGTTTCTGTCTAAATTATGATCTATACCCAAAGTTATAAAGTAATGATACTGTGATATTTCCTAGTCAAAGCAGAAGAAAGGAAAAAGAACAAAATATCACTGTCTACATTACTCAGACATGTTTATGAAGACACAGTAGCTTTTCAAGCACAAGTGCTGTTGAAAACATTCACTGCATCTTGGAGGAAAACTCAAGAGTCAAACAGAATGCAGTAACACTAAAGAACAGACTATAAATAGGATACTATCAAAAACTATAAGGACTTCCAGTGGCAGAGAGTAATTTTTTCTCTGAGCTCTTCTCATATCAAAGTTGAATTCAGCTCTACATTTGAGAAGAAGATGACAAGGCTTGCAGAAGCAGATGCACTGCATCTTCACAGGAATCTGGCAGAGCGAGCAATGTGAAGCTACTAGACACATTAAAATGAAGAATAGGTCTGAGCTTCAAAGGGAAAAGAATCACTCTCAGATTTACAATAATACTGTCATATAACATCATATTTAAAGAAGACAACATAAAAGGAATCAAAATGCATTTCTTGAAGTATAATGGGCTTTATTCCTTTAGCCTTGAATGTGGAAAAAAAATGGAAATGGAAGAGGCAAATGACACGAAACTTTCACTAGCTTGGGGAAGGTGGTCTACCAGTTTTAAAAACTTTTCTCTGGGTGAGAATATTTAAACTATGCATTTATCAAAGTAACTCTGAACATAGCTTAGAGTCCATGGAGTTTGCTTCAAACAGAATAGACACTTTTAAGCTGCCAGTGGACCATGTTGCTTATCCACACGAAGACTTACTACAAAGCCCAAGAGAGAGCTGCTCTTACCTCCTACCTGAGTGCAGCTGATTGAGCATGTTCTTGACAGAAATTGTCTGTCTGAGTGACTTTTAGCTTCCAGGAACTTAGCCAAACTAAGAAGTCATCCTACAGGCAACAAGGTAGGACACAAAATGATAATTCTTTGAATTTTCTTCAAATCTAACTCTTCATGAAAGCTTTGGTAACCCCAGGGAACAAAAACATAAAAAGTCAAATGATTCTACATTGCAGCACTCCTCATCTACACTGTCCTTCTCATCTTGTTTCTTCTGGAGTCACAGGTTGAGCTATAACCATACCAGAAAGACTGGAAGCATCCACTGTTGTGCATGGTTTATCCTTACCTCTTCTTTAGCAAGTGCATTGCAAGGTAGGCTGCCACATACTTTAGGAGAAACAGAGGATCAAGGACTATTGTATTAAGATGTGAAGTGACTACAGTCACACAGGATCCTCTGTGACACTTGTAACAATGTCATGAGCTTTGCCTGTGGCTGAATGGCTCAAATAAGAGCTATTTTCAGAAGTTTTTATTATAATTGTGTTTTGTTCTGGATCAGATGAGGAAGATGTCTATTTAAGGCAACTGATACTTTATTCAATCTGGTTTAAAGTGGCTATTTTGAATGATTCTTTTCCCCATACTCTTTTGATTGATAAGCTACTTCCATCCATGCCCAAATCTAAGGGCTTTGAAAAAAACATGGTTTTCCCAATTGCCTTGGTATGAATAGCATAAAAGATGTATTTTGACTGCCACTCTGCATGTAACCTGCATAGGCCAAAAGGTTTTTCAATTTGCGCAGCACAACAGGCAACATGCAAGATAAAAAAGGCTTGAAACTGAACAAATCAGCAATTATGTGAGAACACTAAGAAGAGCCTTTTAATAGAAAAGCTAAACTGCCGATTGACTTGATCTGATCTCGATATTTTAGTTTGGCAGTTCTTTCACTAGGGACATTTTTAGATACCCTTACCCCTCTACTTAGGTTAGAAACCTGCTTTCTGAATTCATTGAGGCATCTGATATGCCAGATTGAATATAGGCCCAACTTTATTGCAAACCTATGCACAAGGCTGTTTGGGGTACTGAAATTTTGTTTTCTGGTTTTGTTTTTTAATCCTGTGTGTGCAAATTGCATTTACCAAATTTCAGCCGTTTTGGTGGTGACTGCATTTGCTACACTGATTTATTGTCACAGTTCTATGTAGCAGGTGGATTGCACTTATTCTTAATGCCTAACACGTATCCTTTTTTGTCCCAAGTGGTTTTTAACTCAATGGAACAATTTTCAAAATAATGTTTAATCTCATGTGCCAATTTGAAAAGCTTGACTCTTTTTTTTTTACATTTTTTTAAAAATGTAATACAAAATACAGGCCTAGGACAGATTTGATACATCTTCTCTGGAGACAACTGAGGTTTTACATAAAAATCTCTCTAAAAATAGAGTTTTACTTACCGTTGTGATATTTTTAATTTTTTTTTCCCTTAGTCTGCCCTTGTCAATACCAGATTATTTCTTTAAATTTAAGGTTGAAGAACCATTTGTGTGGAAGTGAATAAACTCTTCCTAGCTATGAAGGAACAAATGTTTTCACTGATACTTTCCAATTAAAATACTGCAGAACCTACACCAAAGGCAGTAAAATCAAATAAGTGCACTAGTAGAAATGGGCAGGACTCCAGTCTGGCTATTCTTAGGTAAATCCCCATTTGAATTCAGTTGTGAAGTCTTGAAAAGTCAATTCTGTACCCTGTTTAGCCCTGATGTAACATAAATCAGGTTGAAATGCATTCTGAATCAAAAAACCCCAGGTGGTATACAGACTGTTTCAATCATGGAAAAAGTTTGTAATGCTAAAAAATGGTAATCTGATAAGGTTATGGGCTTTTTCTGCATTGGAAAGAAAAAAAAGTAATTTTTTTGTTTTTGAGGTAATTTGTCAAATACATCAAATTAGAACAATGTTTTCTTTCTCACCTCTTGATTTTGCTGTACCAGAGTTTTATTACATCCAAATCTTTTGAGTCATACAGATTAGAGATAAATACACATAATGGAATAGTGTTAACATATTATCTCAAGAACAAATAAGCATTTCTTTTCATTTTTCTCTTTGTTCCACAATTTTTCTTCTTTAATCCACTAAAGAAACTGAAGAAAGATGTCTGCTTCTGTAAATATCTTATTTCTCTATCCCCAGTAGATTTTGTATAATCCAAAAACAACAGCTACTTCTGGTAATAAACAGAATGACTAGCAAATTATAAACATAATAAAACTATGCAGTACCAGAAAAAATATTATATGATGTATTTGCTCCCTGGGTCCCCAGGGTTTTTCTCTTAAAAAGGAAAAAAAAAAAAAAAGAACAAAAAGACAAACAAAACCCCATTTGTTTTGCAAGCAAGTAAAGAAAAAATAATGAGCTACACCTTCAGTTGCTAGAATTAACAAAGTTCACTCACCAGCTGACCTAAATGAACCTTATAAAAAACCCCAAAAACCAAATAGCTGAGTAGGAAAGACATATAACCATAATAATAGACTCGCCAAGATTCCTCCTCTGGTTTATTCTGAAGATCTTTTTGCTGTTACTGGCAGATGTTAATGGCCACTATTCAAGAAAATCTTTGATCTGTATATATTACTAGAGACCTGTTCAGCTCAATTAGATGTGCTAAGAAGTCCTTTCAAGTCCAGAGGAAAAGTGAAGTCTCCTTACATTACAGAGAGACTAAAACAAGAGAGCAGGTAAATATTTTTTCTCCCTTTGCTACTCTGTATCCATGTTAAAATGTCTATGGTATGCCTTCAGAGTCTGGTTTTTTTTCTCCTTATAGTCTCATGTCCCCCATGGCAAAAATCCTGCTGCTCATTTAAGCGACTGTGGACTGAATTCAGGGTCTCTTTCTGGTTCATAGAACTGCTTTAGGTGCTTTAATCTTGCCACACCACCATTTTGCAGAGTGGCTGCAGAGTGCTACTGCCCTTTCTTGCCTGCTTTTGAAGATTATGTCAACTACTGCTGTCACCTGAAACCTGATCTGTAAGTTATTAAGGAAACTCATACACATTCCCTAAACCACTAGAAACACCCCACAGACACAAGGGTAATTCAGGTTTGATTTCTGTTGGATGAAGCAGAGTTCACAAGGAGAGTGTTCAAGCGTAGATGAAGCTTACAGACCATAGAGAGTGCAAAAATCACCTGCCTAGATATATCTTAGAGTCAGAAAACAAGCAGTGGGAGAAAAGCTGAGACAGCTCAAAGGTGGATAAATAGAGAAATTAACACAGGAGCAGACCTGAGCCTGAAAACCTCCCACAGTTGCTTCCCTGAGCATTAAGGGAGCAGCAAATGTAACTCTGCAAAACTTTGCACTTCTCCAGATCCTGTCACCAAGGCGTCTCCAAATAACTCACAAATAACGATTCAGAACCATTGCTTGCAATCCTTTGAAACAGCAGCAATATCTAATCGCCCCCCCAATCCTTTGAAACAGCAGCAATATCTATTCCCCCCTGCCCCCATTTTACAGGTAAGAGAAACAATGCATGGACAGACTGAAGTCAATTGTAAGGCCCTGCAAAGATGCTTTATGTTACCCAAGTATTTAACCTCTTTAATGATAAGAAGTCTTAGACAGGGAGAGTGTGGCTCAGTTTTTCAATCACATCATGTGCTTGAAATAAATGAAGTTATATTAAAAGAAACCTGTTCCATTGATTCATATCACAGAGGTAATTTTTAGCCAATTCTCAGCACAAATGGCTCTACTTGCACAAAACTATAAAACAGGGCTCCTCCTGGCAAGAGAGTCTCAACTAAGTTCTAGTAAAGCAGCAAACCAATTTCCTGAAGAAAGTTGTTTTCTTATTTATAAGACCAATCTTTAAATGATATCTGAGTTTGCAGATGGAAAAAATAAATACTTTAACCCTTTTTTTGTCAAGACCAGAATTTTCAAAAGTCTCATGGGTTTACATAGTCATATATCAATACACATAAATGAAAGAACATGTGCAGTCATTTATATGTGAATTTCTGTCTTTGTTTAATTAGCACAGAGCTATTCTGGTACTGCATTCCAGAAAGCAGTTCTGTTTTCATGGAAAAATTAGTGTTTTATCAATGCAGTTGACTGCTGGAACTAAATTTATAGAAGTGGCATGCTTGTCACCACAGTGCATAACAAACAGTCCACTTTCCTACCTTCCAGTGTTTGATATTCAACACCTAATTTCAGACTTAATATTCCAGTTTGTAGTCAGATTGTCTATTAGAGAATTGTGCAGCAAATAATTCAGAAAAACTGTTTCTTCTTCCATATGCATAGTCTTTGCCACTAGAGGTCAACAATTAGGATACAGATATATTATTAATTTTCATTAATTTCTAGAAATAATATTTGTGAATATTACTATTCACAATTTATGAGCTGATATTTAAAATCTGTGAAGTAGCCTATTTGACATACCTCATAAATTACACAGTGCATTACCAGTTCATGAGTAGAAGAGCATATGACTTAGAATAGATTGTGAGAAATGCCATATATACTAATTTGAAATTCACCCTCTATTAATATTCTCTAATTATTTAAAACTTGCTGCTTCTGAATTTTCCTGCCAGCAAAATCATGGAACATATGCAAAAAAGCAAAAACAAAGAGAGAGATAGCAGTTTCAAAGCAAAACCTTTTGCAATTGAAACCATTATTTGTGAGAGAAAAAAAACCCCAACAACCACAAATCACAGTACTCAATTGCCCTATAGATGGGGACAAGGAAAAAAGGCAGGGAGGGTAGTGACCTACACTGAGGGACATGCAATAGCTTAAGTTGACATATATTGAGTCACAATTAGAAGTAACTTTCTCATTCCCAGTCTCTCTCTTAACCCCACAAATTGTTGTTTCTTCCTACTACATGCATGAAGAACACAGATATCCAATCATTGTTAATTGGTTTTGGTTTTACATGCGTAGTTAATGCAACCTTGTTTACACAGGGCAACCAACTCCCTTCAGGTATACCTAAATTTTCAGTAACATCCATATCATTAATTTTAAATCTATAAACCACACTGCAAATAACCTCAGATGACATAAGAGCCAGCCTAGATGACAAAAAGTAAAAAAACCCAAATATTAAGTTTCAGTAAACATTTAAATATGCATTTGCTTTTTTCCACCAACTCCATTGTCGATGCTTAGGGTTATGTGGACAGATGCATCAGCCAAAATCCATCAGAGAAACAAACTAGGCAGCAATAAATGAGCAGAGATACCATGCTACAGCCTAAAACACGCCACAGAAATAAACTACAGCACACAGAAGTTTGAACACAATATTCTATCTTTGCTTGTATTCCCATGAATACAAACATGCTTTTTGATAAGGATGTGCAAGAGTCTACAAATGGACCCAGCACACAGTGCAAAGGTGACACACATTTGTGATTTCGTCTGATTGTGACAACAGGTCTTAAGTCATCCAAGGTGGCCAAAGGTGATGCTGGATTGACAATAAAATCTCACAAAATTTCACTTGCACCTGTCCCTTACCCACTGCCTTCACTGTCTGTAGGAGAGAATAACTGCAATCTCTCTGCATTCAGAAAGGAGAGTACACAGCTGTTGAATGTACTTCCACACACTTTTTATACTTCATTGTACAAAGCCTACTGAACCTTTCTGTGCTACATATGACAGACAGAATGTCTCTGCACTGTTCCTCTGTGGCACTTCAAGGACAAGCTGGAAAACAGGATAGTTGACCAAAACTTCTGGATTCAATGCCTGCCTTTAAAAGCTAATAAATTTCCTTTGATCACTGTTTATTCTTCTAATATGCATTTATTGACATGCGCTCCAGAAATATTTCATTTTCCTACTCCAGAAATCTAAATCAGCTGATAGCTGCACTCATCTGACAGCCCAAATGAGCACTAGAAACTCAGTGTCTAGAGAATTTCTGATAGCAGCATTTACCCGAGTAGTCATCAGCTCACCCTCCTGAAGAATATGCCTTGAGGACCTCCCATGAGGACAGCTTTCAATACAGAAGACTCAGACCAGTGACAAGTCAAATTATGGTGAAACAAACCACCCCCTAATCTCCTGTCTGCCACACAGCACTGACTCCTTCTCTTTCATTCTCATGTTCTCAGGAAGGTCTAGTCACTGATGGGTGCTGCTATCCACCTTGTGCCTTGCCCAACCAGCCCATCAGCAGCCTCCCTTCCAGGGCATGACAAACTGCTCTTGGGCAAAAGTTCCTTACCAGTGCCCTGGAGAAAGGACAGCCAAGACAACAGACTGCATGACAGCTTTCTTTGTACCACCAGGCTTTATTTACTCTTTCAAATGTGCAACCTAATAGCAATATTAAACTTCAGAAAGAACTATTAGGCCCTCTGTCACATGGCATAAATCAGAAGTCATGCCATATTAAAAAATGCTATGAAATCAGTAGAGAGAACAAAGGCAGATGCAAACTCAGTGGTAGCAGCTGTGCTGGCCACCTGAAAACATCATTTTAATTTTGTTTCTGCTTAGCTATAGGTTTGGCTACCTCAGAGGAGTGTTGGCTCAGTATGGAAATGTCAGTGCTCTCCACTCTCCAGGTTCCTATTGGTGTATGCTCTCCACATACAAGCAGGTACCTGTTCATTTAACTCATTTAATGCAAATTAGTCCTTGCAAGTGCAGTGGCTTATTCAGAAAAAAAAAATAAATTTGAAAATGTAGTCCTATGCAGCCTGCAGATGTAAGACACAGTATATTTTTATTTTAATGTTCTTAAAGATAAGCATGATGGTTCACAGTTATCCCTTTTTCTAGTTTCTAACCCACTGATATCATACTTAGAAAGTATTTCCTCAACAAAAGGCCCCATATTTCTTTCTTTCTGGGGGAATATAATAGTTTTTCTGAAGAACAACAGTTTCTTAGTTATTTCACCATTTATCATCTACGTAGCACACTCCACTCCCTTGTGGTCAATAGCACTGTCACAGAGACCCAGCTTAATTGAGTAGATATTGACAATCCCTTTATTTGAATTGAGGCATGTAGAAGTATCTTTCGAGTACTGTGGATGGTATTTGGGTGATTAACATCTCTGGGTGTCTTTCAAAATCCCATCGTTATTTTCCCTATGTCACATATTCTAGCAGACTTCACTAGGATGAAACCAGGAGATACAGATCCTGCATTCAGTTCTGCTATTTCTATACTCATCTCCCCATGAACCCTGATCTTTAATTCCTATATATGAGGACATTTGAGAAAAAAATAAAAAATACAGGCCTGTGGGAACCCTTATAGCTAGAGCTGATTATTCATGCTGATTGCATAACACCACTCCAAGGAGTACTGTTTTGAGGAGTCTGATCTCCAGTGGACCAAACTATGTTCCTTTTCCTACCATCAAATACTTGTCCCCTCCAGACCATAACATATACCAGCTGTAGCATGAGCTTTGCTAAGGTTTGCTTGCCAGTCTCTCTGGGCAATGTTAGGCTGCATCATGCATCCTGCCTGTACAACAAACACTCTGGGGTACAAGCATTAATCAGCTTGATTAACTAACACCTTTTGGGGTCAAATGAGAAGCCCATGCCAAAACATTTCTGTGTTATTAGTAGTCTCCAATTTATTTTACTTTGAGCCCTAGCAAAGAAAGAGCAAGCAATACAATTTTTTTTTAAAAAAAAAACAAACCCCACAGGTTTAGCTAAAGAAATCTAAGACAGAGGTCTTCACATTGTGCTACTACATACCCTTGGGGCTCCTGCCATCTACCTGCATGAGACTTTGTTCTTATTGTCTCTAGTTTTCCATACTCTGGTTTTCAGGGACACTGTTATTGTGCAGCTCTCACCTGTCAGTTCAATTGCCTTTTTCTTTTTGCACCCATGAGTTCCTTATAGAAAAAGAATAGCATAAGTGGCCCCCATGGGAGTCACTTTCTCATACAAGGAGCCAACCCTCACTCTAGTGGAAAAACTTTGTGGAGAGTGCCATCCCACTTCCTTGTCATCCCTCCACCAGAGAATTGGGAGGGAACTGTCAAGTTGCCTGCCTGTAGGCAGTAAGCTCAGAGAGGCTACCTGTTGCATGTGCAGAATTAGATGAAAGACAGAGAACCAATGATGACAAGGTGAAAGGTACAACAGGGATACAGTCCTCTACAGCCCTCTGATAACAGTAATACATCCAGTTTTGCTTTGTGTCCTTGAAAGTATTTGACACGGCTAGGCAAGTAGTAGCATGAGCTATTGCAGGCCTTAGTCTCAACAATTAAATCAATACATCTTAAAAATTGCAACTTCCTCATCCTCACAAAGAAAAATTAGATTAAATAGTTCGAGTTGGAAGGGATCGTTTAAAAGTCATCTAGTCCAAGACCCCTGCAATGAGCAGGGACATCTCAGAGCCCTATCCAACCTGACCTTGAATGTTTCCAGGAATAGGGCATCTGCCACCTCTCTGGGCAATCTGTGGCAGTGTTTCAGCACCCTCACTGTAAAAAACTTTTTTTTTATATCTAACATAAATCAATTTGCCTTCAGTTTAAAACCACTACCCCTTGTCCTACCAAAGAAGGATGATATTATGTGTGCTCCATGCTGCCTATTGAAAACCAATCCACAGTGGAGTTGTTCCAGAGTTAAGCTGTCCTGACAAAGTAACATGAAGAAATAATTAACCAGCTTTTATTAAGCCATGTGTTTTAGCATCATTTTCTACTCTCGTGTGGTCCTAATCAAGAGCCAGGGCAGGGAATGTCAGTGAACTCCAGACCCAAGAGATCAGCTAGCATTTGAATGTGTAAAGCAGAATGAATTTCCCAGCTTTATGTTCAGTAACTCTCAGTGGCTCAGCTCCAACTCGTGCAGTTCTACCGACTGCAACTGTTCCTGTGGATTTACCCTGGGAAGGTATTTTGCACAAAAGGATTAACTCAGAAGGAAACTTCCCCCTGAAAGTAGTAGAATAAAAGAAATAGTGACATGGAAATCCTATTAGTGGTTTCTGCCATTATTAACAGGCTAAAGACAACCACTTTCTAATAATCTGTTTACTAAAACTTAATGGTTGCTTCTCTCCTAGTGCACATGGGCACTGATCCTTGTGGCAAAAGAGCAGCACCTTAATCACCTCTAGGAGCAAGAGTTATTCCTAAGCACTTTCTATTCTGTAGATTTCAGGTGAGCAAGATCAAAACCTCCAGGTAGTTCCAGGAGGAGGTGTCTAATTCATGGTACTGTGTAGAAGTTAAAAGCGAGCTACTGAAGTATGGAATCTGCTACAGTTCAGAGCAATAACCTCCTATTAGGCTATCCTGTCTGTAGGACTAACCAATTCTGTAATTTCAAGAAGTGAAACAGTTCAGCTTTCATTAATATGTACAGTATTTTTCTGAAGTGGCATTTAGATTACAAAACATCATCAGTAAAAATTTGCATAGATAACTACAACCTTTTATGAAACATGATGTTCTGCATTTTCAAAATGTCACAGAACAAGCCTTTAAAAATAAAAAATAAAGCAAGTGATAATGACAATAAGCTTTCTTCATTATGCTGAAAATTAATCTACAAATACTTAAAACCTCTGCTTTGGTCTATTATATTTAGTTTCCAAACAGATTTAGATACCAGAAAGATTTCTTAAAGGTTTTTTGGAACAGAAACGAGCAAAAAAGAAAAGCATAGCCATGTGTATTTAATTGTAAGTTATGCATGCTATGCACTTTAAAATATGCATTTTCAAACAGATCTTGGAACACTTTATATTGTTGATACTATTCAAAAATGAATATAAATGAAAATGTCACTATAAATAAAGGATTTTTGCCATCCACTATTAATATTTAAAAACCATGCTTGGAGTTTTATTAACTCGAATAAGGACTCTTTCTTAAAACTTCATTTGCATAAATTAAACATTCCCTTGCTGTTATAGATACTTTCCCTTTTTCTGGTTCAGTTGTCTGATTATTAAAAAAAAAGAAAAAAAAGGAAAAAAGGGGGAAAAAAGAAAAAAAAAGAAAAAAGGGGGCTAGGGGCTGGAGGGCAGATAGATTTCATGCAGGCAAACTCTAATAGGCCTTCCAGATATATAGCATCTTGTTAAAAATTCATGCAGGCCAGAATACTAGAAGGTCAGAAAATGTCTTTGAAATTCTGCCAGAGCTCTTTTTGATAATTCATTCAGGTTTTAAAAGGGAAAATTCCTCATTAAAAAGAACCTAATGCTTATTAATTTATACTCCTAAGGCAGAGGCTGAATATTAAGCGGTGGACTCTGTTAATCCATTTATTAAATATCAAAGACCATATGTTTTCACCCTGTGTCCTTGCTTATTGATTAATTGCCTTAGACCTATATGGGTAAAAGCAGGAAAAAGTTCCTTCAAAGGTGAGTCTCTAGACAATTCCTTAACCTGGTGGAAACTGTATCACTCTTTTGTGGGCTATATACCTTGTAGAACTCAGTCTCCTCTGCCTTCACATACACGTCTGTAATCTACTGGATCTGGCTGAATAAAAATTCTCTTTGCTGAAATTTATCATTTTGTGACAAAGGATAAGTAAAATAGCTCCTACAGCACTCATTTCTGGCTTCCTGGTGAAGATATTAATGGACATTAAGTAACAGCAAGGCTTCTCCGTGCCCCAGAAACAACAATAGCTTCTCTGCTCTAAGCTGGCACAGTTTGAGGAACTGAGCACTCTTCCCAGTCTTAACACTATTTTCAAGTTCCCTATTCAATTGCAGAGTTCCAAGTACAGTTGAGCTAAGTTCCCTATTCAATTGCAGAGTTCCAGGTACAGTTGAGCTGTGCCCTGGTTTTGGCTGAGATAGAGTTAATTTTCTTCTTAGTAGCTGGTACAGTGCTGTGTTCTGAAGTTAGGCTGAGAATTATGCTGATAACACACTGATGTTTTAGTTGTTGCTAAGTAGTGCTTACCATAAGTCAAGGACTTTTCAGTTTCCCATGCCCTGCCAGTGAGCAGGTGTACAAGAAGCCTCTAGAGATCATGACCAGGACAGTTGACCTGAACTGGCCAAAGGGATATAACATCATGCTCTGTGTATAAACCGAGGGCAGTTGGCCAGAAGTCACTAATTGCTGCATGGGACTGGGCTGGCCATGGGTCAGCAGGTGGTGAGCAACTGTACTGGCCATAGCTCTTTTCTCTGTGTTATTTCTCTTTCTCCTTTTCATTAAAATGATTACTATAATTATTACTGTTACTATAATTAGCTTTATTATTTTATTTTTTCTTATCTCAATCCATGAGGTTTACTTTTTTCCTTCAAGTCTCCTTCCTATAGAAGGGGTGGAAGGCAGGAGGTTGGGGTAAGAAGCTGCACAGTACTCAGCTGCTGGCTTGGACTAAACCGAGAAGGGGTGGAAGGCAGGAGGTTGGGGGTAAGAAGTTGCACAGTACTCAGCTGCTGGCTCGGACTAAACCATGACAAGGTGGAGCCCAGATTCTGGTCCAAAATGTAAGCTATAAGCCCTATATATGAATTTATTTTTTTTTATAGCTACCAAGCAACCTCCATTCTGCCCAGAATCCACATATTACCAAAGCAGAAGGCAACAAAAAGCAGCAGGAGTGCTGAAGTTTTCAGTAAGTCTGTGTTTTACTGGAGTATTTTTGTCTGGATAAGGTTTGGTACATGTACATCTTCCACTTCATTATATCAGTCTCAAATGACAGAAGAAGAAAGGCAGGATCATGTTCACTTTGAAGTGGTATAAAAGATGACTCAAGGCACTACTGGTTCAAGTCAAGACCTAACTATGAATTGTTTCTGAAATCTAACTAACATAAAAGTCAAACATCTATTTTCATTTCTTATGACTAACTTCTCCCCATTCCCAAAATTGAGGATGAGAACTAACAAAGCATGATTTCAGGTAAATAAAGACATTTATATCAAGAATGACTACTGACACAGAGAAATGTGACATTAGAGAGCAGAATAGCCTTCCAAGTGATTCAACCTCCACTTATGGAAAAATGAAAAAAAAAGGGTGCTCAGGCAAAGAGCCAAACTACAGATCATAATCATAATTAATGCCTTCAAGATCATCAAGTAATGCTGATTCACATTACCTTGTAGATAACACAAAAACTTGAAAGCAGCAAGCACTGGCACAGGCTGGCTTGGCAAATCTCTTTCTCTGACTGCAGAGGGTAAAAACCCTTCATGGAGTGGGTACCATCACTCTGCATGTCTGACTGTCAGCAAGATATCTAGCCAGAATTCCTTAGTCACCAACAAAGTGTTTCTTCTTTTTGCCTATTGAAGACCAGGTGGTGTTCAGCTTACTGCTAATTTTCAGTTGCATGCTAACATAGCTTAGAAGTCTACAGAGACTTTTTCTTCTTTTCTTTTTCTTCCTTCCTTAAGTGCTTCAGTAGTCAGCAGACAACTAACGAGATGGCAGATGAGTACTGGCAGAGTTGAAACAACATGTTGTATGGGGGAAAAAAACCTGTGTAGCAACAAAGTGAGGAAAATCCGCAACAACAACAAAAAAGCCTGTAACACAGAGTGAATGAGGGCACTTCAAATGGACACAGTGTAGAGGACTTTAAGGTGCTTTTCTTGTTGTTCGAGGGCTGCTGTGTGCAGTCACTGCTCCTTCTGCTAATTCTTGCTGCTCCCTCTGTTGTGCTAGTACAACTATTTGTGTGACTGTGAAGTGAATCAGATCAGGGAATTGATCCAAGTTAAAAATAACCTAGGGGAAAAAAAAACAAAAAAAGAAAAACTCAAAGCAGCTGCCACTGGTGCCAAAAAGAAATGTCAGGCAAGTCACAGCCTTGCTAGGGTCTCTCCAGAGCCCACAGTTTCAGAACAGTTAGACTGGCATGGTGTTCAAGACCTACAGCCTGGACAGACAGCAGCACTCCAGCCTGTCCTAGCACAGGGACATGATGGACACAGGTAAGAGCAGGTTTTGAAAACCTGTCCAAAATACCAATATCAGGACTTGGGCATAGATATAAACACATGAAGATGATGTATCACATCATAACTTGAGATGGATAGTGCAAGTCTTCTCATTGCTGCCCACACTTCAGGAATTCAGATAGTTAAGGTGCAGACATGCTATTTCAAGCTGGACTTCCAGCCATCACCAAAGAGGAAGCTCTTGTCAGAAGCAGAATTGTCAAAAATCAAAACCAAAACACTACTCCCCATACGCACCATGACATACTCAGGTTGGGGTGGAAGACATGGTCTGCATCAGGAGAAACTACAATGGAGAAGGATGTGTCAAAGGCAGAATATTCGTCAGCAGGGTCTAACCCTCCTCCAGTAAAAATGAAACACAGATTCAGTTTCAATGAGTTCTGCATGTAGAACGGCCTCACTTCTTAACTGTGAAATGTGTCCCCCTGATTCGCGTCAATACGGAGCAATGTTAGCCGAGAGGGCCGAGAGATGGGTGAGGGCAGAGCCTTTGGCACCGTCCCGGCCTCACCCCCCGCGGGCACCGGGAGAGGTGTGCTCGATGGGGGCAGAGAGACTTGTTTTGAA
>NW_008687660.1:254992-260115 GCF_000695815.1 Acanthisitta chloris | reverse complement strand
TTAAATTTAGGCTGATGCTTTTAGGTGTTTACTCATGAGCTGCGCTGGGAGAAGAGATAAAAAGTGCAAGAAGACTCAAGGAGGTGGAGTCAACATGCCCCAACAAAGACCTCCCTCTTCTTGGGACAGTCATGAATATGTATTAACAACGAGTTTATAAACCAACCCAGGCCCTGTTCGGTGCGTGTTGGTAGAGCAGAGACTCCCCGCGCACCCAGCGCTGTTTGCTTGCTAAAATTCGCATAATAAGTTGTAAACTTTGACTGTAATCCTGTTTGGGGACTCAGCACATTAACCAAGCTGAGGTCTACTTTACATGTTAGCAAGATAATTCTCTTTGAATACAGCAAAGCCTTTTCCTGCTTATAACATGATCTTCACCGTGGCATTCATTGACAGTCACTTGGTCACCACAGTCTAGATAAACTGGAGTTCATTGCACATTTTCTGACCTCAGCAGACAAAGCTTTCCTGCTGTGGACGGTCTGCCAAAAATACCCAAACCACATCTATAACATAAGCCAAATGGTTTCTTTGTGAATGAAAAGAATTTATTAAGAAAGTATTATTAAGAAAGAATCTATTTTGGTGTCCATCTCTATGGTTTAGATAACAGTTCCTGATGATAATAAGCTCAGCCTTAAATGCACACATGCCATGATCATGCTGTGTAAGTTTAAAAATGCTACTTGTCTGCCTGCCTGTTTAGCTGGCAGTTTTACCCACCAGGAACACAAATGATTTAAAACCCAGATGCTGAGCAATTTGAGATGCAGAAGCACCCTACGGTGAAGCAATTATTGCCTTGGAGGGTCTTATTATCCTCATCATGACATGAATTCCACACAAAGTAAACATGCTTTCATTGTTATATATTTCCCAAACTGCAGTATTGTAAAGAAAAGTTTTGAAAGGAGTTTCTCATCCCTAAATGTAAATCTCACCATCTTGTCTCCTTGCTGAGAGAGACAAATGCTGCCTGCTCTTTTCCTGGCATATTATGTCAGATTCACCCTGACTCCAACCCATCCTGTAAGCCTAAACAACTAGCTGAGCAGTGGGTTTTATATGGTACTGACCAGAGAGCACAAACATGGGGCAGTCAGCAGAGGCAAACACATCATGCAGCTACACCCTGACCAGCATTGCTTACCTTTATCCACATCAAAGTGTTGTAGCACATTTGGTCAGATGTGCATTAGCCACAGCACTGTACAGGAAAGGTACTAGCACACTGGTTTAAGAAGAATGTAGCCTACAGGGCTTTTAAAGCCATTTAAAACCAATTGTATTCATGACAACTGCCTTATGGAATAGATTTCAGAATCAAGAATAGCATTGTTTTCACCATACCACAATGCACTTGCATCACACTACCATCTTACCAATGCACTACACTTACTGTACACTTATTTCCCCACTGCTAATTAAAATGTATTGAGACAAGTATCCTGCTGAGTTAGCTAGACAGCAATGATTGCAGACCTGGCATGTTTGGCCCTATCTGATCATACCCAGGTCACCTGAGCATAACTCCGAAATGTGGTTTTCAGGTATTTACAGCAAAGCAAGGACATGGATTAACAAAATGCTGCATGGATTTTTAGAAATGTATAGAATTCCTTTAATAAAACTGCAGGCCCCCACATTCTTTCTTGAATGATACTGAAAACCTTTGCCAAGTCATCTAAGAATTTCCAAACTTAATGATTAATTGAGAGTGTTGTTTAATCTTAACATTGAATCCTCTGTGTCCTTCTGTGCAAGGCATAAAGGATGGCCCTATACTTTTGGACTTTGCTTATTTTAGAATACAGCAAGTACCTAGTAGAGGAAAATGCTAAAATAACAATCTGAGGAAGCACATGTGTGCAAATTGCATTGAATCAAATGCTTATTCCCTTTTACTTTCAGCAACTAGCTGATTCCTATATTCTGAAGACCAAAAACCACACAGAATAAAAGGCAAAAATCCTGAAGAAATTCTTGTTGCCTGAAGTGAATGGGCATTACAATAGGTAATAATTGCAGTAGTTAATGACTATATCAGTATTTTACCTGAAACTAGCTGAGGTATTTAAAGACTTTTTTTTTGGTTTCTTTTTACTAAACTACACAGGAAGTTCTGGAAAAGCCATTGACAGCATTCCTTTCCCTGAGAGGACAAACTTACAAGGCCTCTTTTGTAGATACCCCTAACCATTATGCTGTTTTGTATCTCGGTTACTGCAGAGATACTGGGGTTAGTCTCAATTCTTCCTGTAAAAGCTATTGCACTAAACATGACAGTCACAAAGAGCAGTGAAAACTGAATAACTATAAAGACTACTTGCTACAAAGGTAGAAAATAAGATTGCCAGTTTCTGATGCACCAGCTAAGTCTATTACACAAAGTAGGACAGGTTCAAAATCTGCACCTAGAATATGACAATGCAGTCATTTAGTAATCTGGGAATTCTTCTGGGAAATGGGAGAGTAAATTCCATCCTACAAAACAAGCAGCATAATTGGTTGGATTTTAATTAAACAGGATTTGACTTGAATTCTCAAATAGCTTCAGCTCAGACAAAAACCCATATTAACTATTCTACAAAAATATTTGCTTTTATGCACCTGAAATTTGAAGCTGTGATAGATCCATTAGCTAACTCTGTCCAGATACTTGAAGTGGAATCTGTAGGTTTCACAGCAGTGCAAAGGCAAGTGCTGTGAATATGGCACTGCATTGTCTGTGCCTTAGCCTCAAGTATGAGCCAGTAACAGTTACTATAATAGAAGATCACCTGTGCTTTAGAAAGTTTAGAGTAAAAAAAAAAAATCAATTCAGGTACGGCTCTTTATTGTAAAGAGCAGCAATTAATTTAAGAACATACAAAATTTAACCATTATAGCTGAATGTATGAAACCATGTAGGTGACAGTCAATTCTGAGTTTCAAATATTCCCGTTTTCTTATCAGCTGAATCCCAAGATCAGCCAAGTCCCCCACTTGATCAGAATCAACAAGCTGACTACAGAGAAAGAACATTTTATTACTCAAGTGAAGCAAGTGGTCTAATCTCTTTATGGTACATATTCAACACTATCAGGAAAGGAGTATACATGGTGGGAACACTTTCCAGAACACTTCACTTCTGTTGACATGTTACAGCATATTCTGCTTTATCAAGATATTTAACTCTTAATAAATACCTAATAAGAACAGCATCGTTCCTGTTATTAATGTTTTTGTTGATGTCAACAATGCCAATGGAGAGCACGAATATTACTGTAGTTTTATTGAAGAATTTAGAACTGAAATGAATGCTATCTACTTCACAGCAATCACAAAGGCATAACATCCTTCACTCCAAGGTGTCCTAGTACATGCACAGTTGGGAACAAGACAATGTAGGTTAAATAAGCAGCAGTGTTTAAAGCAGGAACAGTGCAAGTTACTCATTATATAGATAATACTAACCAGAAGTGGGTTTTTATGTCTACTCATTATATAGATAATACTAACCAGGAGTGGCTTTTTTATGTCAAAAAACCAGAAAAACAACATAAGGGTTTGTAAATGACTAACTTTTTCCTAAATATCTTCTTTCATGTTCAGCCTGAGTTGCACAATGTCTGTCTCTCAGCTTGGGAACAGCCAACAAAATGTTTAGAGCTGTTCAGGAAATCGGTGCAAGAGAACATTGAAGCACACCTACTGAAAATGTTTTTCAACACCAAAGAAAATAATTTAACATTGTAAAATGGAGAACTGAAGCACATGATTACTCGGTAAATTCTCCCCACTTACATCACAAATGAAATCACCTGACAGCCAGGGTACAGACACCTACCTTTCTCCTCTGCATCACCTTTCATGCCCACATGCCCATCTGCTAACCTGGTGCTGGCATGTGCACCATCTGTGCTTAGCACAAGAGGGAAGTAAGACTCAAAGGCTTTACAGAGGCTTATAAAATTAACACAGGGACAGACCAATTATTATGCCCAAGGTAAGAGCCACCAGGTTTTTTTATTTATTTATGCTCCCACAGTCAATCACCATATCTCCTACCAGAGGCAGGACATATATCTTAAATTCTTTTCTGTATATTCGCTCCAATCCTTTTGTATAGTCACTCCACTTGTGTTCAGCTGCGAAATTATTTCGCATTTGTAGACCTTTGTCAAACTAATTTATTCACACCTAACATCCAACTCTTTGCATCTGTGATTATTTTGGTCCACTGCATTTGCTGCTATTGATGTTGATTTCTTGTCAACTCAGGCTTATAGGAATAGCAATTGATTTGTCCTAGTCTTTTTCATGCCCTAATTTTCAATTAATCCTTACTCATTAGCATTTTCTTTCCATTAAAAATCCACAACTTGCAATAAAGAAGGCTCTGCCTTTTTCATGTCAGACAGGCCTGATTTTGCACTACTACTGGCACCACTAATGCATGTGACAGTGCCTTTGTATGACTGATGGACGTCACATGACACATGTAAGAGGCAAAGGTGAAAGGGAAAGAAAATTGAGGGAGAAAGGTAGGAATTCTCTGTTTAATACCTACACATATTAGAGTCATACAGTGTAACAGGAGTGGAAACCTGCACCTATATACCGTTATCTCTGGCAGAAGCTTTAGTACAGATCTGCCATTCATTTACCCCACTCCCATTTCTATTTGATTGCAATCCTAGATTATGTGCAGCACACTTCCCTGAATACTATGTGGAGAACAAAAGCTAATGAAAGCTAGATGAGAGCACTCAAAAAAAGTGGTGAGAAAAAATTACACGGTGGGAATAAAACCATCTGTTTAGGAAAATGAAAAGAAATAAATGCCAAAATGGCTCAATTCCATAGTCAAATTGATATATGTTAGCTAGACTTCAGCACTTGTCCATACTTTTCATTGCAGTAAACGTTAGGTAACATGATGAATATTTTTATTTTCTGATATTGGCCTCTGGGACAGTTAAATGACACAATACTTTCTACAGACTAAGAATACCTTTTCTGGACAGTTACTGTGGCTAAACTGGTGCAGAGTAACTTTTTGAATGATTGTAACCTCTCTCTGAGTCTGACCTGTGAAATTTATTCAATACAAAATGTTAAGCACACGTTTTATGCAG
>NW_008687660.1:251064-254950 GCF_000695815.1 Acanthisitta chloris | reverse complement strand
TTCCGACAGGTCACCAGATGGAGTGGAGACACTCTGAGCCAGGGCTGTGCTGCATTCTCAACAAGGTAAGTGAAAGGGACAGCTAAATGATAGATGCCTTGGCTGAGCATCAAGATGAGCTGTTGTTCTCTCAGAAGATCAACAAAAGACCATCAGGCATTCCCTGTCAGTAGAAGCTACATGATCAAAATGCAGTTTAAGATGTTAATCAGAAAATGGAACAGTAGACCAAAGCGCAGCAGTTCCTTTCACTCTTGCTGCCACTGCAAACTATGAGTTTTGCCATTGATTTCAACAGGAGCAAAATCAGGTAATTATAATGCTTGTGGCTTACAAAGCCCTCTACCTTGACAAACAAAGCTTCTCAAAGTGAAGTACTTCAGGGACCTTTCTACAGTCTCATGCAAAAAAAAATTTTTTCTAGCTTTGTCACATTTTTTATTTTAAAAAACCACATGAAAATGAAAGACTTGAAAACAAACATTTCAAGGACCTTAAATCATTTTATACTAGTCTATAAAGCTTCTTCACAGGAAAAACAGAGAAATTACCTCTATTAAACTATAACATTATTACTATCTTACACATGACCCTACAGTAAGAAAATGAGTAAAAGATGAAAAAGCCCTTTTTTAAATTTCTGGTTTAATCTACAAATGACCTTATTCAGGACAGTCTTTAAGTAGAAAAGATTCTTCAGGTTAAGAATAAGTCTCATCATTGACTTGAATGGAAACTAGAGAGATTCCTAAAGTTAGCTGTGATTTTAAGTGCTCCCTTAGATTAGTGGTTTATGAAGCACTGTCCCTGTTCAGTGGTTTTTCTGGGTGCTACCCTGAGTCTAACAAGATGTGTATAGACACCTATGTTTCAGATTATACATTAGCCATAACAGAGTTGGGTACATTCTAAAAGGCTGGCAAAAATCAGGGCAACTTGATAATACAGGTAAACCTGTAATGTAGTTAAACCTGACTGTACTGATGTGAGGATATTTAAGAAAACATTACTCAAGGAGGAGCAAAATAGTGCTACTGGCAGCACAATGACTTCCTGTTCTTGCATTTTGCTGACCCCAGACAAAGGCAAAAGCCAGTGTTTGAGATGATAAATGCAAGAAAATGAGTAAATGGTTTTGTTTCATTTTAATTCTAAATCTAGGTGGTCAATTTGAACAATTGATCTATCCAGGGACTATGCAGCACAGGCTGTAGTGGTATGACCTTCCTTGAATTTTCCTCTTCTGCCAAATAAGAGGTGAGAGAACAAAGACTGAATGAAGCTAGAGAAAAATTTCTATTAAAGCTGTAAGAAGAAGCAGACAATTCTCTCACAATACTGCAAAAATTGTGTACTGTGGGCTCTGTGAGACAGAGAAAAAGACTCCTTAGTTCTACAGTCACTAGTGCTGTTGGTTTTATGGACTGAATAAAATGTGAATGTCCATAGAGATCGTGTGTCTTATCTGTGAGCTTCAGTGCAGACCTTTTGTTGCAGCCTGTCCCTGGAGTGTGGACAGATATGTAACAGCTATGCTGCAGCTTCACACAGTCCCAAAACACAAATGCACACACCTGCCACTTGCAGTGTAAAATCCTAATTGCCTAGACCACAAGAAGCACTAGCTGACAGGCCACACTCTAATAGATGACTGTGAGACAGCTCCTCAGATGGGTTCAGCAATAGAGAGTGCCAACTAAAGGTTTTTAATGGTGTGGCTATTTTTTTACTCAGGTGCTGCTCCATTTCCATAAGGGTGATGTGTTACCCTAAGCAGGAAACAAAACCCTGCAAAAGTCTAGCATTCTTGTGGTGCACTTCTCACGAAGCACTTCTCATATTTTCTACTCCTTTCTATCTAACATCAAATAACTTTGAGGTGTTTGAAAAAAAAACAATTAAATCTCTGGGAGCCTGTCTGGGTAGTACATACACTTAGAACTGGAAAAAACTGCCAACCAGAGGAACCTCACTGAAAGGCTGAATTTAGCACTGAATTTACAAAGGGACTTGAGTGAAGACAGCAGAGCAATTTCCAGGTTCAATGCCATATTGTCTGTGGATACATCCAAAATCCTTCATTAGCTATAAAATATCTGTCAGACTAACCAGTGCAAAATTATGGCTCTAGTAGAAAGGTATGAAGTGTGGGTAAGTGTTCATAAATCAAGTGTAGAAATGAAAATTAAAATTGTAAATTTTAACCCGGCACATTCTGGATTTACAAAAGCTATCAAAATACAGCCATCTCTTTTCATTGGGCTGGTTTAACTTTGTACCTTTAAAGACAGAAGGAAATTATGCTAGTATATTTCTCTTTAGGATTTCTTTAAGTTAATATAGCAGCCTCTACATCTTCATATTTTTATTTGCAATTTACTACAAAATCCCTTCATTTCCCATTACTACAAGTATGAATGTGAAAATAAATATTAATATCCGAAAAAGTGTTTCAGACCTGATGTAATGATTCCTATGGAGCCATTAAGTTTCATCATTTCCATAAATTCAGTCTCCATGCAATGAGCTCTTTATGAAAGGGCATTTAATTGCCTGATAAGATATAATGGCTCCTCTGCATCAATAATAAAGTCAATAATCTGCATTTTTTAAACCTCTCTAAATATCCATTGACGCAATAGGTTGTTGCAGTCCTAAGTCCTTCAGGCCCATTGGACCACTAATATAAAAGGTTTAAAGCTATTAAATATACATTTAACATGATAGAATGTTATGAGTCTATTGGAGGTCAATGCTATAAAATTATACCTCTAAAAATCTTCCTTGGAAAGTAATTTATGGCATAAAATATGTTTATTAAAAGTCCCTGACTGCAGATTTATGTGATTTTATGTGAAGACTGCAATTGAATATGCTTGGGGACTAGTCCTGTGAACAGTTTCCATGAAGTTCAGAGCTTATTACCCTACATAATCCCTCCTGGAGTTAATTGAAATACTCCCCAGAGTAAAGTTACTCATGGCCATAAGTATTTGTAGCTTCATGCCCTTAAACTTGTTTCCACAGATCTACCTCTGATTCCATGTGTGATCTAGCAAGTCATTAGATTAGTTGTGCTTATCTGAGAAAGGGAAGCATTTAATGGGTAAAAAAGGTAGGAAAAGGTCTATGTTTGCAATGTACTTAGATACACAGCACTATTGGTACGAATTGTTACTATTTCTGCAACTTCAGTTTTATTAATCGACTGTGTCAGTGGTAGTGACCAATTAAAGAAAGAAAAGCATTCTCAGATCAAGTTAGAGATAATGAAATCTCTTTGGGACATTCCTCAAAAAAAATTTCAAGTTCTTCCCACCCTATGCCCTAAAACCTTAAACTTAAAAAAATTAGTCATGTAAGGCTATTAATAGAATATTTGCAGTGCAATGCATATTTATGAAAAAGCATTACTTTTCTGCTGAAAATACTTACAAAAACTTCTCTACCCTGCCCATTTGCCATTCCACATATCCCTGGAAAGAATGTCCCAAAAGTCACTCCTGTGCCACTGGAGCAGTTGGTTATCACTGTATATAGCAAAGAGCAAGAGTTATTAATGAGCTGCCTAATACCATTTTCATTTCTGTGCTTGTATATAGGTGGGAAGGAAAAGCATAATTTGTACATTAATTTCAGATGTACCTTAGAGCGTGTACTAAGGAAACGATACATTCCCACCAACCTGGCATGGGAGAAAGTTGACCTCCCAGTAAATTAATGGAGTTTATCATCAGCTAATCTTACAAATTGGTTAACAAGGTGTAGTTTGCCACTCAGGCAAGGAATGGTCCCACTTAGTCATGCATGAAGAACATCTCTGTCTAAACCTCAGGAAGGATAACCAACAATTCTCATGGAGGACTGTTAATCTAATCTGCCTTCC
>NW_008687660.1:240469-251007 GCF_000695815.1 Acanthisitta chloris | reverse complement strand
TCCTCACTATAAAAGCAGAGTATTTATATGTGTGTAGGTTTTTGCTCATTCTAAAATCAAATTCTTCTGTGATACAGGAATTTGTTTAAGTACTGTGCCAGCACTCCAGCAGGATGAAATAAGGGATAGTAGGATGATAGAGGGATTTTGGAGCTCATTGAAGGCATATACAAACATACACATCTTCCTTCTGCTTCTATATATTTGAACTATATCTATATGTCTTGAACCCTATTAGTGTGCTGTGGGTGCTTAGGTGCAAACTAATATCTGCCAAAGAAAAATAAGGGGAAAATACAACAGAGTATCAGTACATCATATTTTAGTAGCAAGCATTTTACTACTGGAGAAAAGGAGCTGTGAATCTTGTTCATTCTGGACTCCTTACTATGTAATTTGTTTCTTACATTTTGTGGGGGTTGTCAGTCACCAGGCAACAGCAACAAAAGTATCACATCCAGCCAGGTGAAGTTGAGCCAAGTCTTGGTTAGAACACAAAAACATGTTTTTGATAACATGGTCTTCTCACAAATGTTTTGAACTTCTGTTGGGAAGTTTCCTCTCTTAATTAATATGACTTTTTCCCATTAGTAACTTGCTAATAAGAGATTAGAAGATAAGAAGACTAATACTGCAGACTTTAAGAGCAGACTTTGTTTTAATACAGACAAAAATCTTCAGATGTGGCACTTGACAGAACTGTATTGACTTCAGCTGATTTACAGTACAGCCTCTGGACTGTTCTGCCTTGACAGTAGAAGTGGGATACATATTATTCCTGAAAGAAATGCTGCCACGTAGTCCAACCTGCACACAATGACTGCAGGTCTTGGCCCTTCATTGAGTCTCTTTGATGCTGAATTTAATGGAAGGCCCATCTAATTTATACCTCCACAATATCTCCAGTTGCACTGTATTCATACCTTGTCCTTTCCCTCAAAGCTGTTGGCAAAGTCCTGAGTGAATTCATCATAAAATGTAACACATTACCATAAGCTAGAAAGGGATTTTCAGAGAATTGTGCTACCAGCTGATAAAGGATTTGGGAGACTGTTAAGTCTTACCTTATTTATGTAATACACCACATGAGAAGCTGGGTTAACATACAGTTCAGCATGGGCATATGTCATAATGAAATCTTTGCCTTTAGGCAAAGACAAGAATTAATGGGAGACATTCAGGGATTAAATTGCTCCAGTCACAAGCCAACATCCATTAGGACTAGGAGTACAGAGCTCAGAACAACAACCAAAATGGAAAATAAAAAAAAAAAGCATAATTTGCTTTTAAGTCAAATCTAAAATGGCAAATGAGTTTTTCAGCAATGCAGGAGTGACTGCTGAGGTGTAAAGACATTGAAGTGGATGACAGCAGAGGTTACTGAGCTCACTTCCATTCCCAAAATTTTCTTATGGCTCTACTTTGAGGGGTGAAGCCATAGAGGAGAGGGATTTTCAGTTACTGAAGACAACATGTGGCTGTCCAGCACTTCGGATAACCTTGGATCTAACTGCTGTGTTAGTGACTATACCCAAACTAGACACATGCCCCAGGATTTAGACACCTGACGAATTACTGACTGCACATTCAAAATTAATAATGAGACTCCAGAGCACTTCTAAAGGGGCACTTAAATTTCTAGCAGCTTCTAAGTTTCCATAAGCTTAGTTGTACTCTGTACATAGATCTCTGCAGATCCACATGTAAGATTGCAGTCTGGTCTTTGACACATGAGCCTTGGAACATGTTCACTGTCAGATGTGATGAGCTTTCTGGTGACTTTATTAACTGTAGTAACTAGGAGCAAAAAGCCACAGTATCAGTGGCTGAAATTCCTGCTAATTCCTGTGCCATTTTCCAGAAGTGAGAAATCTAATAATTACGAGGTATTAAATTTATATACTGTATACCTGGCCTTACATTATACTACTTATCAATTCTTATATTGAGGTTACAAAGCTACATTTACACATAAAAATCTAAGGCTCAGAGCCTTCAAAATGATGGGGTGGTTGTGGGGTGGTGGAGTGTGTTTGTTTGCCTTTGGTTTTGTTTTTTTTTACTCTCCCAGATACCCTGTCTCTGGGTACCTGGAGTACAACTGGTCTTGCTATTAAAGACTAAGGCAAAGAAAACATTAAATACCTCAGCCTTTTCCTCATGCCCTGTCACTGTGCCTCGCCCCACATCCAATAAAGGATGGAGAATCTCCTTAGTCCCCCCCAGAGGGGCTACACCTTTGAGAAACTGAAAATGGGAGCAGGTGGCAGCTTCTTTAATATGATAGTGTTGAAATGTAAAAAAATTCCTCTCACAATGAAATCCCATATTAGGAAAAAAAAGGATTTATGCCTGTACCAGGTAGGAGATACTAAGAGCACCAAAACCAGCAGCAGAAGTAAAAAAACTAACTTGCAGCACCGCAGGGACTCTTGAAATTTCTGAACTTTCATGCATTTTTTTGGTGGCAGAAATTGTTTGTCTGTGAAAATAGGGCACAGCAAATAGCACAGTACAACACCAATTTCCTGGCACTGTTCACTTGCTCCCTAGGTAGGGAGTCTCATATCTTTCTGAGCCCTGTACTAATTTCATATACACACTGAGATACAAAGAAACTTAGAAATCTATATTTTTGCTGCTGTCTTATCATGTATGTTGGAAACATTGCAACATGAATTTTTAAAAAAATGGTACTTACTGAAAGCTAAGACAGAAATAAAACAAATATGGGGCTTAATTCTTCATTTTACTTGCATTGATAAAATGAGAAGTGTAATTTCTTTGACTTCAGACAAGTTGTTCCTTATTTACATTGGCATAAAAGGAAAGAGAACTATTATTCTAATAATCAGAAGAATCTGTATTGACAGCTAGCATATAAAAGAAGTCAATAGTACAGGACAGCGAAGTCTTACAAAAATGAAGATAAGAATCAGAGCACTTGGGAATGTGTTAAGATTTTGCTATGTTTCACAGCCAGAATTTTGGAGCCCAGCAAAGCTGTGGATCAGCACTGACAGCATAGCAGTGACAGAGCCAGCATTACTACCTGGGATGTGAGCATATCTCTGCTCTGGCCACAACTCCTCTGTTCCCTGGGAAAAAAATCATATTGTTGTGTCACATCCTCTGATATAAATTACAATTTATGTCCATTTGCTATGCAGCAGTTGGTTGCAAAAAAAGTTTAGTTTCATAAGAAGCAGAACTAGAACAGAAAACATTTTCAACACAGCAGAGTTTTGTCAGGAAATGTCATTCACTAAACACAAAATGTTTTGCCCAACATTTCTCTTTCTTTCTGAGATTCACACATATCATCGATTGAATTCCTGACAGGCTGTTGGAGAGCCCAGAACTTCCACACTGTGCAACGCCAGGGGATGAGCTAAACACGTGCTCACACATTCACTGTGATGGAGCTGACAGATTCAGGTTACCCACACCACAGTGCCAAACTTCATGTCAGGGACATGAGGACAGAGGGCCTAGGACCTTTAGCCTTACACCAGAGTAAGTTCAAACCTACACATATAAATACATATATAAATAATTCAAAGTATGTTTTATAACTTCTAAGAGCTTAGAAATAAACCCACATTACAATGTTTATGTTATGGTATACTTATACCAAGTTATTTATATAGGAAAATCCTAAAGTAAACCACAGCAGAACCAACAAACAAACAGCAAAATAATCACATGTGCAAATAATGAAACTCTAGCTTAAGCTTAGTAAAAAGGTATTGCAATGTTAGGCATCCTACACATATCCCCATCACTGCTGGGATTTTTAAACAATTAAGCAATTCTGAAAATTTTCAAATATTCCTTAATTGACACAATTTTTCTGATAGAAAAGAAATTCCTCAGAACCACAGCTGAAAAGGATGTCAATTCTGTATGACATCCTTTGGGATATCTAGGATACTCAGGAGGTGTTTTCACAGGTTCCTAGGTCAAAGGTAGCAATGGGAGAAACTGCATTAAATAGTTATATATGGTTAGAGCTTTTTTTCAGGTGATCCAGGGCCTGAGCGTCATCTGTGTCTAGAAACCTTGAAAGCTGTACTAGTGGCCAAGGCTTTTAGGTTTCTTTTAGGTATAAAGACACAAGACTGGAAGTCCCACCCTGACAAATTATCTTAGAAAAAACAGAACATCAAAGCCCAGAGATATTTGCTGTATCTGAAGCAAGTCCTGTGAATGTAACAGGTTACAGGAGGTAACCCAAGGATGGTCTAAGCCATACAAATGGATATTCTTAAAAACATATTTGTGCAAAGTCAGGGAGAGGGGAGGAATGATCTGTCTGTGCAGCTCCAAGATTATGTACAGACTGGTCTAGATGTTTGTTCTTTAAATAACATAGAACAATGTTAGAAGAAAAAAATATATCCTATCAACCTGTCCATGCAATGAACAATTCTCCAGAATTACCCACCAGTGTTACTGAAAGGCTTCTGAATAAATCACCCACAACACAGGACTTTAATGGCTGCTCAGTTGTCTCACCACCACCTGCACACCCTTTAGCCTAGAAGGAGGTGGTAGCAGCACATCACCATCTGCCCAGTGTTCAAAAGGACAATTAGCATTAGTTCACTTTCAAAATATTCCCAGGGTTCAGCCACACACATTTTACTGTAAGATTTATAGTTAATTTCAGGTATAAAATACTTTGTTTTAATAATGAGTCTTTCTATAGCCATGGCCTCTTCATTAAGAGCAGGCTACACCATTCCTACTACCTTCATTGTAATTTAATGCAGCTGGAACATGAGACACTTTTATCATGTCAACTGCTCATGTCCTTGCAAAGTTTAGGGGTTTAGAAACAGCATTTTCCCCTTTACTGTTTGTAGGTTTTGATATACACTTTTAGTCTAACTCTTTTTGCTTCCCTATTGGAAATCCTTTGAAACTAAAATAACTGAAAGTATTATCTCTTGTAAAAGCACATTTTGTTTGATGACAAAAAAAAGAGTCTTATTTTGTGACTAGCTACATTCCTTTATTTTTTTCTCTTACAGGTAAATTCAAATAAAAGGTTTTTCTAAATGCCGTATCTACTACAGGCTGGAAATTCCCATCCAAAATGTTAAAATATTCTAGCACAAATGGAAACAAGAAAGAATCTACCCTGAACCCATTTTTAGAGAATAACTGCTCAGATGAAAATCTTCAGCATTTAAATTAGACAGACAGCTGTCAGGGTGCAGTATTCAGATTATATTAACTGTATCAAATCAGTTCTTGTTTTATGCACAGCTACATCACTGTGCTCTTACTGCATCAGCATGGCAGCATGGACCCTCCAGTTTTGTTAAAAACAAATGTTAATTCTGCTTTCTATTCTCTACAGCCATGACAAAGGCTTAAACATTTTGTACCTAAACAGGTGGATTTAGTAGTTGTTTTCATTGTCTTTGACAATTACTGCAGGAATATATGCAGAGAGAGTAATAAATTGAGCAAAATCCTCCTCCTCAGCAATTCCTAGTAGGTGTCACTAATTTGGCCCTTCACTCAAAGTCCCTGATTTTCCATGAGAGCTGACACACCAGATGGCCCCAGATTTAGCCTCCACTTTAGCTCTGCCCTTGCCTGAAGCCATCTCCAGTGCTCATCCATTGTGCTTACTATCTGTAAACAAACAAGCTGAAACTCTGAAGAAATCAAGTTTTCAGTTGGATTCCTGTGAGTTCATGCCAAGTCATACATATACAGTGCTATTGGACTTGACTTCCATGTATACATAGCAAGACATGAGCAGTGCTACCTACTGTGACAAGCAAACATGCAGCTGTACGTACACAGTACAGATGAAAAGTATTGTGTGTTTTGCAGGTTTCTTGCCTGCAGGGCTCTACCTGAGCTTGAGTTCACAGCATTATGTGGTCAGTAAGAACTAGCATGAGCTGCCAAAATGAGCATCAAATTCTCAGAGAACCTTCCAACCCAAACCATTCTATATTCTGTGATCAAGAGGTAAGATGGTATTGGTACCATCATTGCACCAGGGACTACTGAGGATAATGTGGTGGTATAGTACAACACAGAGCAGTTGGGATTACCCTACTACCCTATTAAGTGATCTAAGAAAATCCTAGAGCAAACAATTTCCTCTGATCTCTTTATCAGCCTGTGAAAACATAATCACAATGCTACTTCTGCACAGGTTCCGTAGGTAGGAATAATTTCTGCCTGCTTAAATCTATTTTTTCCTAATAAACAATTGTGACTCATTTGAGAAACTGAGTCCTAACATATGCTAAATTCTCCCTTGTGCTTTACCAGACTACTTAATTTCAGAAGCTTAGATTGCTGCCTGTAATGATTGCTGTTCAACTTAGACTATTTCTGCTCTGTAGTTGTATGACACATTAGTGGCTGTAATTGATTTGGCATTAGTCTTGCATAGTTGACTTTGTTTAACAGGTTGCACTCAGCATCATAAGTACTTGTAAGTGGATATGTAGACTTCTTCAAAAATGCTGATTTCAGCTGTCTCTGCATGAGACAACTATACATTCTTTTTCTACATTGTTTTCTTGAAATATTTTTTCTAAGTTCCATATTTTTAATGAACAGTTTAATATTTACTTTTCCAGTATCCTTAATTTTACTGAAATAAGTTTACATGTTCATTTGTTGCTGAGAGTGACACAGAGGTAGGACCCAAGAAGTCCTTGTCTCATAATAAGAGATTGGAACTAAAGTAAGGAAGTAATGGTCAGCTCAGGTGAAGTGTGTAAAACCAAGTCTCCAGAAACTGGTGAAAAAAAAGAATTAAGGATGAAATTTATCTCTCTAGACAGGGCAATATGTGGGTAAGACTGAATATAATAGGTAGAAGTCCCTTGTGAAAACATCTTTCACCTTTCTTGCAATACTAATATTTGCCATGAAGGTCAAAAGAGCCTGGAGTGGAAGTAAGAATTTGGTGGAATCAATACAAAGCCCATGTGGCCAGATTCAAGAGGCAATGAGTGGTTGTGGCTCCAACTTTTAGGATACACCAGTGGATTGGCCTGCCCTTTATAGCCACTAGTTTACTTGGTGGACTAATAGCTTGCTAAAAATAAAGCTAAAGTTTCTCCAGGTTGAGAGTATTCTTTTTTATGTTGTTGGAAGCTCATCTTTTTTTTTAGGACAGGGGAAAAGATTACAACACCACCTATGTTTCTGCTGTACTTCTCGACCTATTTAGATTTAAATCAGGAAATTAAAATAATGATTAAAAAATGCATGTCATGCCTAAAAAGCACAGAGTATTATCAAGAGACTACAAAGGCTAACACAATGGAGGGATGAGCTAAAAAAACTTGTGAGAAGTCAAAACTGACTATGAATGAAGTTTTCAGAGCAAGGAAATAAAAACAATAAAGTCTCTTTCAGGTGTATAAAGTGGAGTGAAGCTGACAAGAGAAGACATTAGACCACGGCAGGATATTTGAAGGAACTTAATAAAGAAGGAGGATAATACAGCTGCACAATTTAATGAGGTCCCTGTAGTGTTTGCAAGAGGAACTGGAGTTGGAAAGCAAGCAATAAACAGCACACTTAAGTTTTTCAGAAAGTATTGTGCCTAAAGGCCATCAGGTTAATGTTCAGATTTAATGAAAAAAAAATACACACACCAGAGGGTTAAAGCATACATCAGATCTCTTCCCACTGACTTGAGTCTCAGCTGAGGGGGAGGGGAATGAAACTCCCTCAAATGTAAAACTCATTCAAACACTGCGTGAAAAGATGTGATGAAAGTATAAACTATGTTTCCTCTTACTTGAAAGTACACCTGAATTTTTGGGGGACAAGTTTCATTGACTACTAAAAAAAAAATCTTTTTTTTTTTTTAGGAAGTTCCAATATTTTTGAAGAAAATTAGTTGAAGTATAGAGAAAAAGAGACATTTATATTAATAATGTTTTATGCTGTATCTGGGCTTTACCTTCCAGGTTAATCCTCAAAGAAATCAGCCTTAGCACCAGTAACCCAAGGCTCCTGCAGGCTATAACCCCAGAGATGGTACTGCAACCCATCAGGGGCCTTGGGATTTCCTCTCCAGAGCTACAAGGTTTCTCAGGGCCTGGGAGGAGCTGGGCAGGTGAGCTGGAAAGAAGATTGCTTTCTCAGGCAGAGGGTAATTAAAGAGGCATGCACTGCAAAATATTTAGATTCACAGGAATTTCAAGGTGTTATCTGACAAAACAAATGCCACCAGAATATTTCTGTCTACCTTTAATAGGCAGTCCCATTTCCTCATATCTTACTACTACTACTAAATTTACTAAGCAAACACCATATATTATGGAATAAATACCTGGATTCGCAGACCCTGAAATCAATGAATGTTCCATTGACAACTGTGGGCTTTAGGTTATAAACCCTTAAGAAAACATTACCTATTTCAAATGACCTCTTATTATGCAGTTAAAAGCAACCAGAGAAAAGACATTTTTGGAGCTGTTAAAAAGCCTCCAGAGCAGTGGTTCTCAAAATTAGCATTGCAGCCTCAGGTTGGAAGAGGTTTTTCTGCAGGGTCACAATACACTCTACAAACTTAAGATCTCCAAAGAAAATTACTTCTAGCTCTTCTGGCAACAAAGATAACCTTCTGAATATAAATATCTGAAGGAGTTTGGTTTATTGAATATACAATTGTAGGGAATACCCGGTTCATGATGCTTTCTACAAGGATAGGGAAATGTTTCTTTACTGGCATTCTAAATAATAAAAAAGTAAATTTTATATGTAAAATATATGCACTATCCAACCCATCATGATGGAGCAAACTACTTCAGCTGTGTTTGTGTTGTCAATTAAGTATGAAAGTTTCTGACACAGCTCAGAGCACAGATATGCTGTCAAAGACTACAGGATGGGAATGGCTTAAATTTATGGTTGCCTAAAGATTATTGAGTAAGTATCAAATGCACTGGATGATTAAAGAAAAGGTTTAGATATGGGAGACTGGATACTGCCACTAGTTTAAAGCTGTGATGCAAAGAAGCGTTAGACTAGTCACAGGGATGTTTCCTAGGATACTGGGGGCTCCCTGAAGATGGAAGGGCAAAAACATAACTTAGTTTTTCACCAAGAACAAGTATTAGACCAAGATGGAAGGGCAAAAACATAACTTAGTCTTTCACCAAGAACAAGCATTAGACCGTCTGTGAATATCCTGCTCTCCAGGATAAAATTTAACCACACATAAGAAGATATCCTTTAAGGTCACTGGTGAGGTACCTCAGGGACTCCACTGCATAGGCACTTACCAGTTTGTATAGCTATAATGAAAGAACTAGAATTCTAACTCAAAAGCACTGTCATATACAAGAGGCATTGGATGATCCAGTCCTTGTTCTCCTCATCAAAAGCACAATATGATTCCTAGTGAAGTTAAAAGGTATCATTCATCTAGTGTTTTTCACATAAGAAGAAAAAATGACTTCTTTTTTTTAACCAAAGACCTGAATTCTCAGTGCTCCAATGAAAATTAATACACAGAACTTACTCTTTTCAGAGGTCTAGATTTTCTTCTGCTGTAGTGCAAAACACTTGTTGCTTAAAAGATTATTGTTCCCTGGTTTGCTGGGGACTTATTTACATAGAAATGGAACTGGCATTAAAAGGGAATAAGAGGTGAATTTTAGAGGAAAAGCCATTCTATAGGGAAAAGAAAAGAAATATATATGGAGAAACACGCCAACTAAATCATTGTCCATAGTGCTGAATAACACGCTTTGATTTCAGTAATTCTCATCAGTCAGGCATTTGGTATAATATCACTGAAATAAGCTGTTGTCATAAAACGTATAAAGGAATTTAAGAGAAACTAGGGAGGGCTGTGAGAAACAAGTGAAGTAAACAGACAAACACTTCTGAGAAAAGGGAATGAACCTGACAGAACAAGTGGCCTTACCCTGTTCTATAGATTTTCCAAGAATAAACCTATTTAAAGAATAAAATTATTGCAAATCTGTCCCTACAGTTACTATAGTGATAATGAAAGCCATTAAAATGAATATTTGATAAATGAATAAATGAATAAAAATGAAGGGAATAAATGAATGGTAAATGAATATAAATACTAAATGGTGAAAATTAAATGAATAATTCTCTTAAATGAATAAATCCGCTGTGCTTCAGTTTGTTAGTGCTCTATACAGATTAAATTCCTCTTCAATGGCATCTTGAAAGGAGTTTACATTACACCACAAGGATATATATATGTACTGGGGGTTACCAGGATAATGGAAAGTAAACATCTGCAAGTGTGACATTGCTTGGTTTCTTTAGCACACACCAAAACTGACAATTTAGTTATTAGTTACATTTTACAGTTAGTGCAGCCCAAGGGCTGTTGCAGAGGCAGCAGTATCTCAATTTTTGCCAGAGCTGTTTATTTCTCTTATAGCAACTGTGCATTTCCCATACTGATATTTATTAAACACTGGTATTCTCAGCATTGTACAAGACACAAATATCAGTATGTTCAGCAGCACAGTCTAGAAGTCAAAGAAGAAAAG
>NW_008687660.1:179649-240449 GCF_000695815.1 Acanthisitta chloris | reverse complement strand
AGTGTCCAACACAGCTGTAGCTCTTCGAAGAAAGAGGAAAAAGGAAGAATTAATGGATCAAATAGTGAATGTACAAGGGAAGAAATGTTCTAAACAGGAGGCCAGAGTTATATAAATTGCAGACAGAAGGAAAGGAATAAATATATAGGGTTAGGGGAATAATTAAAAGAAATTGAGAGTCACTGGGAAAAGCATTTTAATAGTTGTAATTCTCTGCACCACAGTAGAACACATTTTTTCCATTATCTTTGCTATCATTCTATTGTTTGTCGATCCCCAAACCTGTTGATATGCCTCAAGCACTTCAACTCTTTCAGTTAAAATGAGATTTATTAGCAAAAAAATTTCGAAATATGAAGCTCCATGCAATTGTGTTTACTCATTAAATGTCAAAGAGCCATTTCGTGCTCCTCACTCCCTTTTATAGCTATTGACTGAAATGTTGCATCAGTATCAATTATGGGGATTTGGAATGGTGGAGAAAGAAAAAATGAGATTTCATGATCACATCAAAGCCATAAATACTGTCATTCTTACTGTCTAATGTCCCTAAAGTTTTATTTAGTGGTTAATTGATTGCTAAAAAAATCTTTCAAGTTCACTTAATTTTCAAGCATGTGGCCTTGTTAGTATGTTGGCAGGGTTTTTTTTTTTTAACAGCCAAGTTATGTATTATGTGGCATGAATTATAAAGTAGTTGTCATGGAGATGTTGCTAATGTAGGAGAATATATGCTGTGTACTTTGGAAACTATGGAGCCTGTCTGTTTACAAGCACCTTTCCTGAATGTCTTGCAACTGGTGGTTAGGATATTACCTGGATAGTTCATTGCTCTGTGCCTGAGTATTATAGTATTCCAGTGCTATAACCAGGCAGCTCTTGCTTTACACCTGCCTAGACATTGCACTGGAAATTTTAGTGGTATTCAAAGGCCACAGTGAGGCAGAGAATTGAAATATATTCAATTGTTCTAAAGCTTATGCCTTATCAAAGAAATGTAGAAGTACATGGGAATGAAATGGGTCATATTAAGAGCTTGAGATCTGGGACTACTTTTGCTCCTTTGATATATCGATATTAATTAATTTAGTTAAAAAAAAGTAGGCACACAGAAAGTGATCTTAATGAACCAGTGCTTGCAATCTGGTGGCTCAAGATTTGCTTACCTCTGTAAGATTTTGGTAAGTAGGTTACAGAACTGTTTCCCTCTGTTTGCACAGCTGTGAAATGGGGACATTTATGCCTAATTATCTTTATAAACTGCTTTAGAGCTCTCAAGATTGAAAACACCATTTTGATGCTAGAGAAAAAAAACCCACCTCTATCTCGAAAGTTTTTCAAAAGTTTATATTCACCCAGTTTTCTTAATAGTCGTAATTTATTTTATATGTATGTAATGACATCAGTCTGAAGTAACTGATTCTTGAAGCATCACATTCCATGCTTACAAGTCAGTTTGGCAATGTTTTTGCTTGCATGTGCCCAAACAGCACAAGCTGGCATGTAGACTTGTTTTGTAAGACAAATGGTTCTAAGGAAGGTTTGCAGTAGTACAGAAACATGTAACACCAAAGTATCATTACGTTGCTATCTTTTGGGGTAGTGCCTGCAGAAGATCCTGGGTTTTCTGTCAGGGAAAGCAAGATAGAGCCTTGCTGAAAATTACTAAGTAGATTTCACATTAAGCATCGAGTTCACTTTTTCATATTTTCATAAATATGTAGAAAATCATGATGCCTTGCAAAATGAAACTTAAGAGACCAGTTCATGAAAAAATTACATGCTCCATTTACTCTGGCCTCCTATGTACTTTATTTTTTATTAACTCACTTATCCTTTTTATACAGGAGACCATCGCTCTAATATGCAACCCAGAAGGAGCTGCAGAATGGGGAGGGAGTTAGCCAAAACAGGCATTTGCATCTTCAGCACAGAAAGTACATTCAGAAATTTACCCTACATTAGAAAAGAAATGAACCACATGGAGTTCTGTTGTTGTTTTGAATGGTTTTTAGTCTAGATTAATGAACAAAACCAAAAAAAGTAAAAAGGGGACAATCCTTCTAATGGCTTTTGTGGACTGCAACAAGTGATTTACACACCCATAACCATTTACCTCTCATTTTACTGATAAGCTTGCTGCTAGAGAGAAAAGATAAAAATACAATTAAACATAAGACGAGGCTAATCACATTTTTTTCTCTGGCAAAAAAACCCAGATTAAGATAGAAATGGACCTGGTGAGGAAGGAAACACAACATAAATTAATGGAATGTTGTCTATTTACCACTAAGGATGATGACGGAAAAGTCAACAAATACTGTGAGAACACAGATTTTCTTTTTTAATCTCTAATTTTTCATACAACAAAATGATACTTGGAAATCATCAGTGATCTTTCTATGCTTCATCATTTACAGCACCCAAAAATAATCCTCACAGCAAAACATGGTATCATATTATCCACATTTAGTTGCAGTCTTTTGGGCATGATTTCATTTCTGCATTGAAATAAGCTGGGGTTTAAGATTAGAGGGCAGAACTTTATGTTAAAATACCTGAGCTTTAATCCTAATCATGGGACATAAGTTATTTCAATGATCTTAAATAAAGTTTAAAGTCTCTGCTTTGGGCTTGCTGTTTGCTGATTTCAGATGATGTTGATGACTCCATATGCCAAAATAAATAAATAGAGTCCTTCTCCCCTGCTCTTAATGAAAGCCAAAAGATTATGGCTCAGAACTGTCAGGAAGCTTAGTAGCAACTGCATGTGCTCTGCAATATTTACAGAGTCTCAAACTGAAAGGCAGTCACAGAGTGGCAATGTATATTCTTATCAGAGGATATTTAGTTTAATGTCCCAGTGCAATTTTTGTGTTCAGTCTGTTAAAACATGGGTTACAATTTCACTGCACAGCTATAATGGATTTTTTTCTCTAGGTGCGAGAGCAAGAGCTGAATGAAAGCACAGAAAGAGACAGGAAACAGCGTGGCCTGATGAACCCTGATAATTGCTACAGTTTCATGAGTTGGACTGGCATAGACCCTCTTAATAGCAGAGCAAGAATGACACCAATTTTCATAAATTTCATTTGATTAGTAATGTCTCATGCAGATTAGAATGCAATGCTCTGGAAATAGCAGTTAGGAACTAAGGTAATGTCTCATGCAGATTAGAATGCAACGCTCTGGAAATAGCATTTAGGAACTAAATACATTTTTTAGCAAAGCTGACCACTGAGGGTGGGCCCTAGTCTTCATCCTGTAAGAATTCCTTTGTTCCCCGTGTGTCACTCCTAAAGCACATGTACAGAATTGGAAAAACAATAAAGCCATTCCTACCATGTGATAGTGAGAGTGAATCATGATTGTTGTTCCTATTGTGCAGTGGAAAATGAGGATGTGGGAATCTGTAGAGACATTAAAGTAATCATTAATCCTTTTCTACTTGTCAATCAAAAGTGTTGTACTCTTGGGGTGAGAATATGTTTGGCTGAGAACAAGCGTTTAGTAAAATAGATTTGGCAGATGCATATTTGCAGATGCTCATGAAAGATGAATCATGACATTTCCTGACAACAAACACACCAAAATGTCTGTTTTGCTACTTTCTTTCCCTTTGGGTATTGCATCAGCTATATATACTCTATATGTATGTGTTTGTGCGTAAATCAATCAAGCACTAATGAAGAAAATTCATTGCTTTCTACATCTGAATCCAACAGTACCATAACAATATCCTGGTCACAAGAAAAATGGTGAAAAACATCTGAAACAATTGAACAGAATCTTCAGAAAGGCTATGAATTGGGATCATTACAATGGTACAGACAAATTCTTTAAATATCTCTAGTCATTTTATGGTCATAGGAGGCTTTCATTTTTATCACTAAATCTCATCAAAGAAGATGAATTAGCTAAATAAATTTATCTGAAATCAGTAAATACCTCCCGTGCTGAACACGTTAAAGGAAATGATGATTTTATCCTACATTTGAGTATAGAATAGGAAATTACTAGCAAAATGAATAAATAAAACAAGTAGGCAAGCAAATAAATAAATAGAAAATGTCTCACAGTTCAGTTTTGCTTAACATTTCAATTTTATGTTATTTAATTATTAAAAGATTTGTATGAAACTGAATCAAGCCAGCAAAAGGAAAATGGAGCTAATAGAAAGTAAGAACACAGGAGAACACTAATGAAGATGTTTGATCAGTTTGAGCTGATACTCAGAACCACATCAGATGCCACGTAAAATACCTAATCTCAAAGCAGCCTTTGGCTAGCTGAAATTAAATTTTCAACACCCACTATTAAAGATACAGGTACTCTCTCACTTCAAAATGACTTTTTTTTAAAATCTGTGAAAGAAGTTACAGCTTCCAGTTCTTGCGGACAACTATAGAAAGTCCCAAGAAAAACATATGAAACTGGACTCACAGATTGATTCACCCTCATTCACTCCTTTCTCTTATATAGGTTTTGGGTTGGGTTTTTGGGGTTTTTTTTAAATTTTGATTTGTTTTGGTATTTTGGTTTTGGTTTATGTGTTTTTCCTATTTATTATTTTCCTTATCACTTTCCTTTAAATTAATGGCCTTTGTAAGGACGAAGAATCTGGCTATTCTACAAAACCTGTTATTGTAATATTCACCCATTAAAATTCTAGTATGCCTTTGAAGTTCAATGCTGCTACCTGTACTGTACAAGCTGTGACCTCCCAGGTGGTATCTACGAGAGATCCATCTTGTCTGACCTGTTGAAGACCCAGAGAATCAAATCAATATCTGTGAGTCTCACAGAAGCCCTCAAAGTACAGAGACTACTAATGGAACAAAGGTACAAATACATTTGTCACCAAAGGCCTCAGTCTTGTACTAAGTTTTACAGTATCTTTGTTCATGCTTAAGGAATTTTCCCTAAAAATAAACTTAGAAATATCAATTGGTTGTTTAAAATTGGATTAAGAGCCAACAACAGCAATGTATCACAGTAATTTTTTACTCACATTTATTCTGCTTGAGTGCAATAGTTACATTTGACTAAATATTATCTTCCAGACAGCATCCAGCCTTGGCATGAGGAAATTCACAGTGGCTGTTTCTCTTGGCTGTGTATCACAGCAATCTTTCATGAAGGCATTTTGCCCCACTTTTACTTTCCCATCTAGGGAGAAAGATTAGGGACTACTTCTGCAGTCAACAGGAAGTACACACCATCTTGGAATAATGATAAACCCTTGGTTTGTGTACTGAAAGTATTTCTCCAGCGTGGCTTTAAACAGATTGCATTTGCTCGCCATCACTCACTGGTTTTGTATTCAAATAGTCAGGGCAATCACTGTTCTTTGCAGATGTAATCAAGCTGCACTGTAGGATTCTGTTTCTGGCTCAGGATGTTTATTTGTTATTAAGTATAATATATTGAAAGTCACAGCAATGCTGATGGGTCAGCACAGATGCCTTCCATCATGAGTTACCGAGATGCATTTCTTCAAAAAAACTCATAGATGGAATGTTTTCAGCTAGCTGAGGTTAATAAAGATAGGTCCTTCATCATCTCAAGGAATGGAGCCAATAACGAGTAACAGAAATAATATCATAAATCATTCTTTATAAAGTAGAATTGACTATTAGTTGCTAAAATGCCTTTCATGGTGAATTTGCATGCCTGCTCCTACTTGTTGAATGATAATAAGAAAGCAAAGAGGAAAGGTCATGGGGGACACAAGAAGGTAAAATACTGTGATATACTACTGTATTTGTTAGCAAGTATTGATTTACAGCATAAACTACCTCTAGTCCTGCCTACAAGTTCAAAGGATATGGCTAGCATGGGAGTCTGTTCATATAAGGAAACAATCTATGTTCCTGGTGTTTTGAACAGGTAGCTGCTCAGAAAGACCTGGATACTCCTAAAAGGAAACAACATCTATCTATCTATCTATGTTTTATTGCTGCCTCTAATTCCATACAGTCGTGCAGGGGTGGGCTCTGCTCACAAGATGGCAGTGTTGATTACTGCACACTCCTCACTGGAGCCTTCCTCCAGCAAAAGGTCTGTGCTGCTTCCCAGGAGAAACCACACAGGATGGAACTCCCTGGAGCGCTGCATCTCCACACCTGCAGATCATCTGATGCATCACTGAATATTTGCTACCATAAACCCTCACGATGAAATATACAACACGCCTCTAAATCTATTAATATCCTAATATCCAAAAATATAAATCCTTGTTTGCCAAATTCTTATTAATCTAATGTCAACAGAAAGCATTTTTTCCCCCCTATCTTTACAGATGGCTTTTCCCCTGTAGACAGCAAGGGTAGTCTCTAAACTGGTAGGATTCCAAGTTTCCAAGCTCTGTTACATTTTCTTTAGCAGCCAATGGTTCCACATGATTAACACAAACGATTATCAATGGCTATTTGCAATGCAGATATGCTCAAGTAGTTTTGGAGACTATACAGAGTAACACTGAAATCTTATAGGACCCTTTTTCGCAGACCCAAGACAATACATCCTACTAGATACACTCATAATAAGAACTGAGGCATTTTCTGTTCAGTGTTGGGTGATTCCTTAACTAGCAGTGTCACCCATAAAAATCAGACAAGTTCAGAGGGCGTTTATTCAGCTCTTCCTCAGAGGCTCAGAAGCAAAATACTGATCATCACCACTGAACACCGTGGCATGTTTTGAGAATTGCTTAAAATGCAAGAAAGCAAAAAGGCCTGGAATTCACATTTATCCAAGAGCAGAATAAGAGACAATAATTTTTAATGAACATTGACAACTAAGGGAGATTTGTGTCAGTCAGTGAGAAAATAAAGCATTCAGAAAAGGGAGATCACACATTCTTTTAGCAGTAAGCCTAAGTTAACTGCAAAGACACAGCAGAATGAACAACCATGCCAGAAGCAGACAAACATGCAAACCAGAATTGCCAAGACAAGTTAACAGAGCTTTTGGCTGCAGGTGTTGTTGTGACCAACTGCAGCCATCAGGGCATGGAGAAACACCCAATATAAACTGAAGGAAAACTGACAGATTCCTGTTACGTAAAAAATGACCCATGGGAAAAACATTTCTTTCAAAACAAGAGCATTAAACATTCTTTTATTTACCTGCTGTAAAACTAAAAAATGCTTACTTATGCATCTCCACTGATCTGTCTCCAATAACCAAAGTGATTTTTAAGTGAATTAAATTTGCAGTGTTTACTCTTGAGCACCACATGCAAATTGAAGCTTTTCTTAAAGAGGTGCTATGCATCCAAGGAGACAATGTTTGCTTTGGACACTGTAACAAACACCTTTAACATTATAATGATGATAGTAAGGCTTCCACTTCAAACCCAACAGCAACAAAATTTCAAGTCCTGGCTGAGATGGCGTCTGTAATGCAACCAGCTCTGCTTACACATTGCAGCACTGACAGCACCTGTGGCTGCAGATCACTCATGTTTGGTGTCACTTGTAATCTAACACAACATACTAAAAACACAGTTACGGTCCTAAACTTGCAATTTTTGGCCTTGCATGAGTAGTTAAATATTTATTGGTAATTTTAGCAAAGGGTTTCTATTAAATTCATTTTCACCTACACAATACACATTTGAAGACATGGTAGATTTTTGAAGGAAGTCAAGTTATTTGAATGTTAAATATTCTCAGCCACAATGGTGATGAGGTGGCTGAAGCTATTACAGAACTCCGTGGTTGCTCAGCTGCAAGGGCACTTTTTCTCCCCTCCATAGTTGTTTCTCTGACACTTCTCATTAAATGATTTTCAACAGAGCAGTGTGCTCTGAATCCATCTCAGCCAATGGCCCTGGCTTTGTTTTTGTCATCTCTGTTTTCTTCCACCTTTTCAGTCATCAGGGCTGCCAGAACATCCACTATGCCATTCCCCTATGAGAATGACAACAGATTCTGACCTGGATTTCCTTTCCTTTCTTGTTCCTCTTACAGCATCTGTGTAGGTACCTCTAGCCAAAACCACAAATTTGACTAGTGCCTTAGAAACATATTTTTCTACTCCAGACCACTCTCATCTGGCCAAATGAAAATATGATGTGAAAAACATTCTGGGACAAGGAGTACCTTTGGCGTGTGTGTGTGTGATTATGAGCTGCATGAGTTCTGGCTCCTTGTATAATTAATAATGTTTAGTGATGCTAATAAACACCACCATAACAGAACATGAATTTGATGTTTTACTATGCTGGAACAGGCTAGCCTCTCTTTAATAGCTTGCTACCCTCACATTTGTATTACTATTCCTTTCCCATTTCCCAGTCAATTGTCCATTTCCTTTCCTGCACAGTCTGTACCTGTGGCACAGGCTGAGTTCCTACTGACATCGATGGGAGCCCTGAATATAGACCCTGCAGTGGAGATCTGAAGAGTGCACTGGTGGGGACAAACTTGCCTTGGCTGCTGCATGCATGACTCACTACAACTGATATTTCAGATGCCCCAGATTATGACCTACTTTACTGTGTATTACTCAGAGAGAATGAGTAAGACATTTCTGAGGCTGATACAAAACCAGTATTTTCTGTGGCAGCAAGGAAGAATTTTTTTCTTAAACATTAGATCAATTTTGAAATTCTTGTATCCATGATTAAAATTCCCTGGGGTCACCGTGCAAAGTCTGCTGAAGAACCAAATTGATTTTCGTAGGCTACAAATCAGATCTGTGGTCTTTAACTGAAATGCAAGGTGCTTGTTTCCATACATAAAGGATCATCTTACTGATGAAAGACCAAATAGGCCTCCATAAATAGATTTACTGTTTGGCAAAATTACAGCATTTGTGGGTAATTCATTCCGTACTGGCACCAGAAACACTGTTTTCAGCCTATTCTGAAAACCTTGTGTGGAACAGGCCTTAGAGTCAGACAATCATTTAAGCATGTCCCTAAGTGCTTGGCTGATACAATATCATAGATCCACTGAAGTCACTGGAAGACTTTCCCTGACTTTTATGGGCTTTTCATAACATCTTCTATGATTCAGTTTTCCAGGTATAAAATGTGAATATGAATAACAGCTCTTTCCTCCTATTATTTGTCAGATCTATTTGGACGAGAAACTATTTAGGGCAGACTTGTCTTTCCTATGCAGGTCCTGTGCACAGAACAGTTGTTCCCCAGCTCTGGAGGGGAACTAGGTTCTACCATGATATTATGCTTCAGGTCAAACTAGTCTTAATTTATGGAAGCTCAGATGTGTGGATTTATATACTCATATAGATTAAACTTGCTACTTGATAAGCAAGCTCTGATGGAGCTGTGGCTCATATTTTGAAAGTTTTGCAAAATGAAGTAAATATTTCAGTGTGTGGTTACACTGAAATCAGTGAGAAAATATCAGCTCTTCCAGTGAGAAAATATCAGGTCTTCCAGGCACTTCATGGCAAATTTGTGGACTGAACACTCTTCATATAGGTCTTAACCACTGCATTAATCTTACAAAATATATGAATCTAAAGAAATTCTTTAACATTATAATATACCTGTGTTGGCCTCTTTTCAAACATACACTGTAATATAATATGATCATCAGTATGGGGGACTTCATAAAACATCAGCATTTTGATCTGTAATGCTCTTGGATCAAAAAAACCCCTTAATTAAAAAAACGTTTCTACAGAAAAAAAAAATTCCATGTTCAGTTGCCTGTTTAATCTGCAAATGAAAGGCTGAGATAAGACACCGAAGCAAGAAAACACAAAATAAGCATGTTTACCATGCAAATAAGCTTCATTAATAAGAAGATCTTTATCTGGACCACTCATAAGATTCCATGTGGGTGGATTTTTCTGCTGTGAGAAGTAAGGTTTCCTTTTGCAATCAGCATTATATAAAGACATCGGCATCTCCTGGATAATTTATCAATATAAATGTAAAATGAAAATTAGATATAAAGATTAAAAGATGTAACCTACTTTATTTATGTTAAGGTATAAAATATAGAATATAAAAAAATTATATTCAGGCTAACTCATAAACCCAAAATTATGGTTAGATTAATAAGTACATATGTTTTCAATTTTTGGTGTTAATTAAATGATCTTACCCAAATGTATTTTCTATCTATTACTCTAAATTTCAACTGATGGTAGGAATACAATATTCTAATTGGATAATAAAAATTCTAATTAGTTAGAATAATCAATCAAATAAGGATGACCAGTCTGAATAAAAATTAGGAGTTCCCTATTATAAATTACTACCAAATACCTCCACCTAAAAACTGGATTTTAGCTCCTAGACATTCATACCCATGCCTTTAACAACCTCAGAAAGTGACACAGGCATTTCTGCTGAAATATCTTCAGTATATTTAAACACTTATTTAATTTGGTTGTAAAATTCTACTCTGAGCCAGCACAAGAAGTGTAAGAGGTTTCACACTGATTACTCTAGTAATTACTTACAGTTTTTACATTTTTGCAAAATTTTAGCACCAGTCTTTTCAGGACTTCCTTATTGAATGGAAAGAGAACCTCAAAATTGCAAGAAGCTCAAATTTTGTCTAAACCCCATTGAGGTAATAGAAAGACTTGGAGTGATAATAAGATGCTTTTCATATAGGATGTATCATATCATATAGTATCTTGAATATAGAATTTGTTCTGGAAAACATTCATCTGGTATGCCACACCTTTCTTAGTTCTTATATTCAGCTATGGTATTTTTAGAACAGGATTTTCACAGCGTGGATACATAAAATTGGCTTAGCAGTTATGCAATAAGAATTAGCATGAGTTTAAGATGAAAACCAAACCTCCAGGGCCATTCCACTGCTGTTACTACTACTACTGTTGCTGCTGTAAAGGCATGGGGTAGTATCTACACTTTAAGGGCTAATCCAGTAATTATCCAGTTATATGAAACTTCCTCTGATGTCCTAACATCTACTTGAAAAGCAAAAATAAAAAAAGTTTTGATTGATATGCTGAGATTTTGAGAAGCCCATGACAATTTTACATTGAAAATACATTAGAAAGTGAGGAGTTTTGATAAACTCAGTCTGAAAAGCTGATTCCCACTAATCTAAATCTAAATATAAATAAAACAAGCATACAGAATCACTTAGTCACCAATGATGTGGCTGCTGTTTCCTGCCTCCAGTATCACTGCAGAAAGTACTCTTCTATAATGTATTCTTCAAAAATTCAGTAGAAATCATTAAATAGACAAACACACATATATACAGGAATGATACATGGATTATTTTTTTTTATTTGATCACGTCTCCTATGCTCAATCTAACTTGTAAAAAACCCAGAATAGTCTAAATCTCAGCAGGGTGGGGTTTTTTGCACTCTGCTTTCATTTAGCATATGCAATAGATCTCTTGCAGTAATTGTTACTAATTTCTTTTTACTGTACATAAATACTTAAATACTTACAAATGAGGCAACAAAGAAAGTCAATTTAACGTTTAATGTTCCACACAGAAATCACAGACACGCTGTCAAGGAATTAATTAAAATTACAGTCACAGATTAATGACAGCAACAATAAATACTCATATACAGGTAATAAACTAACTCATTAATTCAGGCAGTACACAGTTGTAAATAACTATATGAAAATAGCAAACATTTTATATCAAGCATTTACATGTTCACTCTGTTTTTAATCTGAGTTTTCTTTCTTGGTTGTTCAAAATAATTAGGCTGTAATGGGATGTTAAAATGTAAATTTATTAAAGAATATGGAATAAATTGATTGGAAACTTCCTCAAAACACTTCAAATGGATTCACAGGTTTTTTCAAGGTCTGCCTTCCTCATGAAACCAAAAATCACAAAATAAAGCACTGGATGTGTCTGTTTGCATATAAATATATACATATCTGTCCATGTATATGCATATGTATATAAAATATATAGATGCACACACAGTATAAAGGTATGTGTATATCTGCAGGTTCAAATGTGTTTCTGCCAAATCTATATCATTAATGGATGCAAGAAGATTCCTTCAAAATATTTTTAGGAAAAAATGGGATATGTATGTGAACTATTTTAATTCTAATTAACAGGAAGTCTTCAGTTTTTATCTGTAAATTGTGGGACTGCCCTGCAGTGCTTTACAGTCAAAACTCCCATCACAAGGAAGCAGCAGATCATTGATACCAGCTTGCCACAGGGAGGACATCCCAAGGGCATCTTATGTCCTTTTGGGCTTCTGTGAGTTTCTGTCAGAAAGATACCACATCAGTGCATCTTTACAAGGCAGAAGTCAAAAAGCTCATGCACATCTACCATTTACCTGTCTACCATTTACCCATCTACCATATTACCAGTGGCATATATAAACACCTTATTTTGTCTCTTCTAGAGCTGTTTCTGTGACATAATTTTGCAAAACAGAAATGTTGCTCTCACTTCAGAACCTCATCCATGTATGCACTAGCTGCTTCAGGTGACATGCTGCAAAGACTGGTGGCAAAGCCTGTTGCTGATAAAGGGACATCACCCACAAGTCCACACAACATCTGGATATTGTATTAACTGATCATTTTAGTCCTCCAGAGTTTTCAGGAAAATAGGTTTTGTAAGCACTGTGTTACTAGGTGCTTTTGATTTACTGATGCAGTTTGCAGTAGGGAACTTAATCAGAGATTCACCTACAATATAGTGCAGGATAACATCTATATTGGCAAAACCCATGACTTACTCCCGAGTTACTAGTCAAGAATAGTTTTACTCCCATCATACTTATTTATTACAAATGGCTTACTGTATATTTAGAATGGTATCTAAAATGAAACAAAATATCACTAAGCCGTATAAAGATGATTTAGATTGTCCAGTATCTTTCAATGTAGATAATAAATGTCTTTAAACAACCTGCCCTATTTTATGCTTAATATTAAAATAGGCCTGTTAAATGTTAAAATATAGCAACGTTTCAAAATTTAATCCTTAGTTCAGATACAGTTTCTTCACAAATAGCTTCTTTCCTACCTTGTAGAAAAAGTGTGCTACTTTTTAGTAGAACAGACACATTCTTCATTTAAACCATAACCATCATTTTTTCAATTGTTCTTAATCCATAAATTGTCCAGGCTATGCTTTCCTCTTAATAATATGTATTTTGAATGAGTTAGCTAACTCAAGATGAAATATCTGAACTAGTTTATTGCCATGTCTGTTATAAGCACAAAAATCAGTTTGGTACTCATTGGTTTGGTAGAACAGGTTCATTACAAGTATAGTAAAGTGTACAGTAATGACTTACCATTCTTCCCCTGGGCCTTGTTCTGAAAAAACCTTCAACTGAATGTTCAGTAAATATTCTGAGGGCTTTAAAATGCAAAAATTAGGTTCTGCTTAAAATTGCAGTTCCTTTAGCTGCCTTGACTACATGTTTATATAATAAAAGTGTATCTCAAAAACAATATCGTATTATTTTTAATATTAAGATTATCATTCCATTGGCAAGAATGACAAGATTGTAACAGCAATTAATTTATGTTTACATCTTGTGTCCAGCAATGGCCACATTCTTTACAAAAAATTGCCAAGTTCTCAAAGTTATCAATTACACATGAATTGGTATATAGCATTTTTTTCCTAAGCATCTCAATCAGTAAATTTATCAGTTAAAACATAAAGTACATTCCTTTGCTACAACTGTTTTCTCATCTACATATACCATTGTACCATGCCAGCATCCAATATGTGTGTGCAATAGAATCAGATATTACAGTTACAGGCATGATTCTTGGCCATTTGCCTGAAAAAATATTCTAAAACTAATGTATTTAAAAAAAAAACCCACCAAAATGGTATCAGAGAGGATAAAGAACAATTTTCAAGCTATGGGACTAATTTTCTGTGGCTCAATTAGGCTAAAATGATTTTTATAAGTTGAGGAATTTGCCAGTAAATTCTCTTTAAGTGCTCTCCTGATGGAGATGATGTAAGGGGAAATTCTGGAACAACATAGGTGCCTTGTTTCCATAGCAGGGGAAGGGAACCAGCGAGCCAAGACAAGCTGATTGGCTTTCTCATAATTTGCTATTTCAGGTGAAGGGAACCAATGAGCTGGATAGGCCTTAACATAATATTGTACCAGAGTAGCAGAAAGGGGATCATTAAGCCAAGATGGGCTATGGTATAATTTTTGCTAACCCTGTGAAAATACATTTGGCATTACTTGTGGTGAGAAAAGAACTAACCAAATTGCTGATTTAGCATAACTATAAGGCCTGAGAATATGCATAAACCGTGGTGGAACTGCTGAACTAACAAATGGCTGATTTAACACAATAAATAGCACATAGGAAAAATAATGCAGTAACAGCATAGTTAAGACAGCTGCAAAATGAGGGGAAAAGGAATTATTTCAAAGGAACATTGCCTTTGGAATATGGAATGCAAATGTCAATATGGAATATTGAAGTGGGAAAATGTGAGAGTTGGTTTCAGGAAACTAGTTTCCCAAAGAAACATTTTCCAGAAAAACCAAGAAACCTCTGTGTTGGGAAAGTAACTCAGCAGAAACAGTGAGCCATCTGTCAGACAGGGAAACTGAGAAAGCAGAGAAGAGAAGGCCAGAGGTATAGACTCTTCAGGGCATAAAAGATGACTCAGAAAACTACCAAGGTGGGACCACCAGAAGCAGATCAACATAAAAAACTCGAGCTGATAGGAGGCAACTGCTATGGAAGCAAACACCTTCTCCAGGAAACCATGGGATGTGAGGTGGGATGATGCTGGCAGCCCCGTACTGTGAGGGCAAACTGTAAGGATGAACAGCAGTACCTGATGGACTACAGTGGGCTGGGAAAGCTCCAGGATTTGGGAATGCTTGTCATAACCATGACACTGTGCCTTTCACATTTCTGTGGCTGTATGCTGAGCACTTTGCTATAGCTGTCCATTACCATTATCATCATTAGAGTTCTCTCGTGAGGCTATTAGAGCTATTTGCCATCCACTGCCATTCTTGTAATTACCTCAGTATCCTAATTGTCTGTTGTTATTGATTACTTATGGCTATCCGTCTCACAGTCAAATATTGATATATCATAGTTGCATTTGGTACTGCCACGCTTAAATTTATACAAGCTATTCATCAATGTAAGTTTTTAAAAGCTCTCCTATATACTTCACATAGACACAATCCCTTTATTCATGGCATGATATGTTGCTCACTCCCATCTTTCTCCATTTACAGGTCAAATTAGGCAAAATCCTGTGCTGCTGTGCATGGAAATGACCCCAAACAGATGCTCTTTAGAAGAAAGGTACATACCCAGCTAAAGAGGTTGTGATTAAAATTAGACCTAGTTTAGGAGGCAGTTACAGAAATAGAAAGGAAGTGTGAAATACAAGAACTGTAAGAGTCACTTGGTATTTTACAAAGCTCTGCTCCCACTGACCACTCAATGAGGCAGATTTCAGTCAGCACAAGTCATACTATGTAAAACACATTCCACATGTGTTTAATGTGACTCAACAAGGCTGGCAGGGCACAGGCTTGAATCCAGAGGTATTGTGAAGGGGAAAACAGCATATATTGAGGACACTCTGAGGAGCAGCAGTAGAAAAAGAACTACAGACGTGTACAAAGGGTGTGTTTTGGCCCTGTGACTTATGAAGCAAAGGCTTGCATGAGACTCAGCTATCGTTTGGAGTCGTATAGCCAGCCTGACCTTACTGTAACAACTAACTTTCATGCACTGGTAGACAATGAATCCATCAAATATTTTAACTCAAAGAAGGAAGTGTTTTATTTCTACTCACAGGAAATCATATTGCAAAAGTGTGACTTAACTTTTCTGGAATAAATCCTTTGAACTGTTAGACTACTTTTTCCACATTTGTACCAAAACCAATTTTCTTCAGGATAGGAAATCTTGGAACTACAATAAAGAGAAATGAGAGGGGTTTTTTTAATAGTCAGGCACTTAGAACAGCTGCATAATATTAAGTACAATTGACACGAAGCATGTCTTGAGAGCAGCTGAAAACACTCAGTGCAGAGAAAATACCACGTTTCTGACATGCCTTGGTCTCTTTTGTTAAATCTGCATTCAGCCTGTTGGGATGAAGTAACAAGGAAAAAGATTAGAAAAAACTACCTGGTTTGTGGTTTGGTTGAGATTTTCTTAATTTCATAATATTTGTCCTATACTTGTGTTATTTCATCCATCAGTTCTGAAACCTTGCCTGGAAGCTGCTCACTTAGAACCAAATTTCCTCAATAAGTAGCACAGTAATCAGAGTAATGGGCAAGGCATCATTGAAGCCATGGTGACAGAGGGCATCAGCTGAAGCTTCCAGGAAACAAACCCATTTTAGTCCGTGTTTAAGTAAATAATCTCCTCCCTGAATGTTAGTGTAGAGAAACTACAAGGAAGGCATAAGGTAGCATACTCTGATCAACAGTAGAAGTACTGTCATTACAGGCCACTGGAATCAGTCCACTGATTCCCTCCCTGCAGAGTTCCAAGTGAGAAGCTGAAGTTCATTAAAACTGTAGCTTTGACTACCTTTGCTGGAAATTACAATGCTGGGTTTATTACCTAATGTGTTCCTCTGATGTATATTTTACTTATCACAGATTATGAATTAATAGAGGCAAGATTTTAGATAAAGGGATGGAAGGTAAATGTCAGCAGATGATAATATTCTCTGTATCAACATAACTTCTCATGTTGACTCTGTAGAACCTTCCCTTGAGGCTAAATTTGGCAGGCTGTGATTTATGAAACAGTTTAAGGTGTATATTTGATAATCAACTATCCTAATTACTTCAGTCATTATCAGTCTTCTTGATAACTTTGGTTTCATTCCAATATCTATTGATGTCTATGAGAAGACTCTTACCTTCAGTCATTATCAGTCTTCTTGATAATTTTGGTTTCATTCCGGTATCTATTGATGTCTATGAGAAGACCCTTAGTATGAGGGAAAGTAGGTCATATTTCAATCTGACTTTCAATAGCTGCCATTGGATCATCTGAAAGAAGTGGATAGTTCTCAGTTCTAAAAAAACTTTCTTTGGTCTGTGTTTCGGTCTTTTTGTTTGTTTGTTTTCTTATTTTTTTCCCTCCAGACCGCCCCTAGTGATCAGGCTATCAAAACCTGGCACATCTAACAAGTTTTCTGGCCATCTGACTATTTATTATGGCACTCAGTCTTGAGAATGGTAGTTGGATAGGCTTGAATTCAAGTTAGTAATGTTTCCTCAACTTGACAATTTTATGCTAGATTCTGTAAATAATAATAAAAACATTATATTTCTTTCCATATAATTTATTATTACTGTTAGGCTTCTTTGTGTCTAGACTGCTTTAAAAAAATAATCTTTATCTTTTCATGTCTCTCTTATTTTTATACTAACAATTTATTCCCTCATCAGATGCAAACCATTTGATGTTGCTAAGCTCACACAGCCATTGTTATTATTATCAGTATTAGTAATGGAATCATTATCATTCTCATCACTAAAAGCGAGCTCATTATCTGATAAGTCAAAATTTCCTCCCCAAGATCTTGAGGTATTTGATTTTCCTCATTTGTATTCTCAGAAGTCATTTCTTCCTCACTTGCTGGAGATGAAAATGCACCTTCCATAAGTAAGCTGCCATTCTGCTCATTATGCAGCTTTGATTATTAATTTTTCTTTTCTCCTTTGCAGCACAAGAATGATTGCATTTTTAACTGGTTTGTGGCTCCCAAGGGATTTCCTTTGAAAAACAGCTACTGGGGTTAAGTTGTGGTTACATGAATTTGAGACAACTGCTGATCCAGCTACTAAAATCCATGAGCACTGGCAAGACTGACAGTTGAACCATGGCATCAGCTGGTGGGCAGGGGCTTGGGGAATACACTTTGGGAAGAGTTTGAAGTGATACCAGTGACAAACTGGTGTTTCACTAGGGAAAAAGATGTCAGGTTTCTCTTCTTTTTTACCCCAGTTTCTCAGCCATATTGACTCAGCCACAACCAAGTCCAAACTCCAAACAGCACCAAGCCTGCCAGAGTCCAAGAAGAGTTTGGACAACACGCTCAGGCACATGGTGTGATTCTTATGGTTGTTCTGTGCAGGGCCAAAAGTTGGTCTTTGATGATCCTTGTGGGTCCCTTCCAACTCAGGAGATTCTATGATTCTCCTATATTAGCCAAGTGAGTTGCAACAGCTCATACAAGCTTTTCAATATTTTCTTTCACTGTGCAAATGGGTGGCTATTTCCTCTTCTGCTGGTCCCAGTTCTGCAGATATGTATGTGTGTTAAATTCTTTCTCTCTGTAGATGTGACTCCAAGGCTGCTCTTAATCATTAGGCAGCTGGTCTAGTGTAGAATATTGACTGTCTTCATATCTATCTGCAGGATGAGGTTATAGTTTGGCTTTCTTACATCAGGTTTTGTTTCATCCCTCTCTGGTTTCTTCTTGTCACTATACATAGGGGAAGTTTGTTACTTTTTTTCAGAACTGCTTGTTCAATATGGGAATCCTCTTCTCTTCTACACAGATGGTTCTCCTCTTATGAAATGTTTACTACATTGTGTAACTGAGGTCAGGAACAGAATTGTCCAGTGAGAAGTGGAGACACATAGAGTGTGCAGGATATTTGAGAGGAAAATGTAATCAGTCTAAGGCAGAGGGAGACTTGTTTTGTTTTTGTTACTCTGTTTTTGTTCCGCATTTTGCTCACAAAGAAATATTTCTGATGATGTGGTACAGAAAACTACCTGATGTGTGAGCTGTAAGTGGCCTTTTAAAATTCAATTAACTTTATTTAATGGGTTTCATGCATTTGTAATATCAAGGAGTCACATTACTGAAAATTAGTTTCAGTAATGTTCTTCTGATATTACTGCACAGCTATTTGTTGCCAAATGGAAAGAAAGCTAATTACTGGACTTAGTTTCTCACACAGCTGATATTGCTTTACCCATCTTCCCTCATATGACAGGAAATTATGTATTCATGCATGCTACTAAATAATGTTTTAAATCTGAGATTATCTGACCTTTTTAGAAAATGGAGTTCTTCTATTTGTTTAGCTGGTTTGAAAGCAAACCAGTGAGAGAGTCCAAGTCAGAAATACAATTTAACAGGAAAAACAAACCAAAACAACAACAAATGCAACAGTACAAAAAGAAACCACTGACAGAGTCAGAAAACAACCTGACACCCTGTCAGTCAGGGCGTAGTAGTCCGATGCACAGTTTAGTTTATATCCCTGTGGGAATGCTTGGCGCACCCCCTTGGGTTGAAGCTTCTCACAATGGGATGATGTAATTCTATGGGTCATGCCTGGGTCCCAGACAGCCCATTAAACAGAGAAAGCCTCCTGAGGGAGCCATCAGGGATGAGTAGGATATAAGGATTATTGCCACACCTGCTTTAACAGCTTGTGGAGAAGACAATAGGTTTATATCCCTGTGGGAATGCTTGGCGCACCCCCTTGGGTTGAAGCTTCTCACAATGGGATGATGTAATTCTATGGGTCATGCCTGGGTCCCAGACAGCCCATTAAACAGAGAAAGCCTCCTGAGGGAGCCATCAGGGATGAGTAGGATATAAGGATTATTGCCACACCTGCTTTAACAGCTTGTGGAGAAGACAATAGAATACATAACATTGGCTACCCCCACACTGCAACCCAGGACACAGGAATATTTACAGCCAGAAAAAGAATTTAGATTCTTGATTTCAATTTATGTCTCAGACTTCAAATTCTCAACTTTAATACAAATTATGCCTCGAAAAAGACCTTTGCATGAGCCATTCTGGCATCAGCCAATAACCAGGCTGTGGGACCAGGAAGAACTCCAGATTGGAGCCATGGTTGAAAGCTTTTAAATCTGCTTCTTCCTAGAAATAACACAAATATTCTTAAGGATCTGCAATATTTTCATGTATCTTATAGCTCATTTCTTGATTTGGAAAAAAATGTGGCTTTAAAATGTCACACAAGCATTTTGCCTACTCTAGAAATGTCAGTATTATATAATAAACTTGTTAAAGATAAATTTCAGGTCTGGCAACAAAATTCATCCATTTCAAGGCCACTGGAGTCACAGTTTGAGTGTAAAGATGGAAACCAAGGAGTGATAATTTTTAAAAATACATGACAGACATGTTTCATTATCACTAAAATGACTGCACTGGACCTGAAAGCAGCATTTAGTTTTGTTTAATGGCAATTCACATTTTCTTTGCATCTTGCTATAAATTGAAGGCTGGTCAAAGCTAAAAGAGCAAAATTAAACATGGAGCAAACGATGGCAATTTAACTTCAAAGTTATGGATGCTTTAGGAAGAGAAACTGCATACAGCATGTTATGCATCTTGGTTCATTTCAGAGAGAGCTGCAACAGATTATAGATTTTTCATAAAACAAATCATGCTTAATAGATATATATATTACTTTTGCAGTACTTATCTATTTTTCTGTAATGATCAACCCAGAGGGTATACTTTGCTGGTTAAATTAGATACATTGCATGAAAACAATGAGAGACAGAAAAAAGCCCCAACAAAGCCAAACCAAACACAAAGGTGTTTTCTTTCATTCCTTCTCTCATCTTAATGTTCTGTCTGCTCTGTTACGTGGTAGAAAAACTGGATGCTACTTACATTAAAAGCCCCAATCAATAAACAGGTAAAAACTTTGCATTTACATGTTACTATCTTTCATGAGAAAAAAAGATATTGAGAACTTAAAAACTTTACATGAACTATGTACATATTTGGTGGCTCTGCCCTCACCAATCTCTAGGTCCTCTCGGCTTTTAATGCTTGACTATGTGTCATAGCAGCTTCCAATTCCAAACAAGCAGTGTCACAAATAATACAAGGCTTGTATTAACTAAACAACATTGAGGTAGATATATATATATAGATATATATAGATATATTCTAACATCGCTCTGTATTGACATGAATCAGGGGACCATATTTCACACTGGTGCTATTCATTCAGATCTCAATTACTGTGAGGTCAGCAAATATTTAATGTCACAAAGCAGTTTTAATATGAAATTAAGCACAGAGAAAGTGATATCATTTTTGATTGCTCACCCAAAATGATGGGGGAGTTAATTAAAGCAATTCATTTTTTTCTTTCATTTTATCTGAGATAGACCGATTGCCAGTGCTTCTGCTTATATTGTGACCACAGTATGCAAAAGGTTCTTACCTGCATATCCTCACAGCATGGATTAGGAAATGCAAAAATGCTTCATTTGTTATCAACAGGATCCTTTATGGGTGATCGAAGAGTTCCTGAAGACATTGAATTTAAAGACCTTTGAGACTGATATCTAACCAACAACCCCCCCAATATTTTTTTACAATATTTTCATTAAGAAACAGTATTAGAAGCAATTACTTCTCCTATCAGTGGCAATATGGCTCTAGCAGAATAAATTTACAAGGATTTTAGTTGTCTGTTATTCTTTTTGCTCGTGCAACATGAAAGATTTTTGAGTTAGATATTTGAGTTAGAGATTGTACAGAACAATTCTCAAAACCAAACAGATGGAGGTTTTGTTAGTGTTATTGAACTTACCACAGGGAACAATAAGATAAAAACTCTGAAGTAGACACAAAAGACTGCTCTATTTTATTTGGCATAAACATATCACGGGTATCAGTCTATTAACTCATGTTGAAAAATATTGTACCTTAATGAAGAAGGAGCATAAATTCTATAGAAAGGGGTTTCCTGATTATTTTTAGTGAGATGATCTCACATAGATTTTGGGATTAACAGCATGTCAAAACATATAGTCAAGTAAGGAAAAAAAAAGTTTGTGTCATGCAAAATAAATTATGAGGTTTTTTTGCAACCTGCAGGACAGAAGTACAGAAATACAACCATGGCAAGCATGGCAGAGGAACCTTGGCACAGCAAAACCATAATATTTTCACTATGGAAGAACTGCACCAACAAAAATTGTGAGCATTTCTACATTTGAGTATGCTCACTTAGGGTACCAGTTTGGGAACCACCTTCAACATAGCTCAGTGAAGTTTCATGCCACTGTGCCAGGCAGTGCCATTGACAGCCTGTAGTTCTCCCAGTTTGACACCCACACAGGGTGGGCATCTGGGGGAGGGGGGAGTGATGCTCATGCCATGCTGCATTGCTGGGGTCCCTGCCTTGGAGGGCAGAGTATGGTAGGCACCTTCCTGTTGGTTTTAAAAGCTTCCCTGTGTTGCACAGGGCACCCTGTGGCATGCAGAAAAGTATTTTTCTAATGAATACAACAGTGGACTGGAGACCTTGGAGGTTTTTTTCTGAATCCTCTTAATTTCCCCATACACATAATGGAACAGTAATACTTGTTGCATATGATAAATCACTTACCCAACCAGAAAGCCAGAAAGCCAGAACAGAATTTTGTCGCCTTACAGCTGCTCCAGATATTGTCCCTCTGTGCTCTTCCTTCTCTGCTTTGACATAATATGCTGCACAAGTTCCAGACTTTCAAGTATCATTTATAGATTCAACCACCTTTAGTTTTTAAATGGCTTTTCTGTCCTTCATTTAGAGGGGAAAAAAACCCCCCATGTAACATTGAACATGTGCTAGAATTGCCAGGAGATAAATGGTCTTTGATTTTAAATGTGTATTAATGGGTCAATATTCTCCTTTCTTGCTATATACAGATCTCTCATTAATTATAATGTCACTATAGCTGCAGAATGAATTTGACCTTATTCATTGAGCACCTTGTTTTAGTATTAATAGTTTTTGTTCTTAACAGCAATTGGGAAATACAGCCAGACATGCTGAATGATATATTCCTCTCTTTACATCATGGCTCTACTACTTAAAAAAAATGCAAAATTAAAGAGGGTGTCAATAACAAAGTATTTCTTTTCTCTTTTTACTAATTAATAGATGTGCTTGGTGCTGGGATTATATAAATGTAATATTGACCTGTAAATCTGATTTCCTCCACATGTCAAATAAAGTAGAAAAGGTTTGAATAGGAACCATTATGCATCTCTGGACTGAGGTTATTAGCACAGACATTTGTTCAATTAAGCTTTTTTTTTTTTTTTTTTGATAAAGCATATATATAGCTAATTGAGTCCAAATAAGAAAATGTATCAAGTTAAACAGTAGTGTATTGGTAATTTTTCAGGAAGTGTAATGTCTTCAATTCTAAGCAAACAGGGCTTTGGTCTAAAATTCCAGTGTTGTAAACCACCACGAATTAACAAATTTGAGTTAGTCAGTGCAATTCCAGGAAATGCATTCCCAGGCATTGACAAAAAGAATACCACAAGGAAAGGCTTTATGCTGGAGAAAGTAATCACGGGATATTAGTATAGATTACCTGGACAATATTACAGAAAATTCTTATTCAGCCAAAGCCAGTGGAGCTTTCTCAGTAGTTTCACTTGAGCTGTATAGCAATATCAGTGTAACACTTCATTTGAATGGGTGAGAAATAGAAAAGAAATAATGGAAGTTGTCATTAGAACAGTGTCAAGCAACAATATCCTTGAAACCAACTAGGGATCTTCTGCAGGAAGATGATAGCACCGGAATATGAATCTATGCATAAAGTGTTACCAGGAAGAGAAACAAACAGCCTAACTGAACAAATTCTTTGTCTGTCTTGCTTAAAACAGAGCAGACATCAGGATAAGTTTAGGATCTACACAAAGGGAGAGTTATGCAGGATGAGATAAAGTATTCAAATCTAAGGCTAAAGGCCTTCCTAGTTTGGGTTTACCTTTAAACTTATTAAATTGATTAAAATGTTTAGTCATATAAAAATACAGCTAATGTTCCTTTTAAGAACTCTGATACAAGAAAATAGCATTACATGGCTTGAGCTAATATATTTCTGGTTTATGCAATTGCCTAAAGCACAATCACAGAGCAAAGAAACAAGACATTTCTTTAGACTGGAGATGTGAAATCAGCATTAGGTTATTTAGTACAGGTTTTTACATTGATATGTAGGGGAAACACTGCTCAAGGACTATGCAGCTCATACCCATAATTATAACATTTCAAGGGCAGCTCTGTAATACAAAATACAAAATACAAAATACTCTGAAATATAAAAACCCAAAAAAAGAAAGTAAATTCCCCTAAAAAACCCTCATCAAGGAACCTTCATCAGCTATCTTAAAGTCTGTTTCTTTTCTAATGTATCATTGTCTTTTGCTTGTATTTGTTTCCAGGTTCATTGATATAAAATGCTCATTCCAGCTATTTTTACAGTTAAGCATATCCTTCTCTGTCACTTAAAAACAAATTGAAGAATTCCAAAGGCTTCAGTGTATTAGCATCCTCTGTGTCTAACAGTTTCACTGTTGATAAAGGCATTCAATTACTCTGAGAACTGTAAATAAGCTGAAAATTCTACCAAATGGAATCAAATTCAGTTTTGACACATTGCTTTAGTTTGCTTAATTTCAAAATAAATGCATAGATGCTCATTTGATTATTGTGCCCTGTGGACACTTAAGCACATGGACAAGTTTAAATTAGTTTGAAGGACCTGTGTTACCTTACCTGAAGTGTGGTATTATTTCCTCTTAAAACAATTATTCAACAACAAATGTTATTGGTGCTGCAATAGAACATGTGGAAGATTTTGTTCTCTTTTCTGAGAAAAGACTTGGCAAATGTCAGAGTGCTGGGGACGTGGATACACTTCAGGGAAATGAAATACTCTTACATCTTGGGTTATTTAACAAAACTGTTACCTGTCCTGAAGATGCTGCACTCAAGGACACTTCAGGAAGAAGTAAGTCCATTGAAATGAAATTGCAATAGTAACACAGGCAAAAACATTAACTGTAAATCAAGGAAGCTGTGTAGTTCAGCCTGCCAGAATGCTCAGACTAGTCTGAAATTTCATGTCATTTTACCAGATTTATAATGATATGACTGGGTGCAGAATCTGACTTGCCATCTTTGATCCAATAAAATATTCAGGCACATTATTTTCAACTTTAAATGTCCAAGTGCCCTTTTTCAGAGTCAAATTCAGCCCTGATGGTACGAACTCCAGAGTGATTCCACTGACTTGTAGAGCCTTTTCCCATTTACTCTATAGTTAGTGGAGTGACTGTGGCTTTAAACTAGTGTAATTGGGAGTAAAACTTGGCTTTTTAAGCCTACTTCTATTTTTAAAATCTTCTCTGTCAAGTTTCATGAGGTCAGATGTGAAGATGAATTTGTTGTTTAAGCTTCTTCCTCCTGCAGGCAAAAAGCTTAATCATTTTTTTCTACTGACCTTGTCTTGTCTAAAGATGAGTCAATGAATCAAGTTATGAATGATATATCATGAATAAATGATTTATGCCGGGTCAGATCAAATATGATGTATTACTTAGGTCCTTGAGTATTATTGCATATAAAGATTTATCCAAAGTGTCATACAATTGGTCAGGGAGAGAATTCTTAAGTCTTTGTATGTCCTCTTGGGAAAAAAAAAATCCAGTATATAATTGTTCTCTGACTAGAGAAATTTATCCTGGAAAATATCTCTGTCTTTGACAAAGGCTCACGAAGGGCAGTACAGCAGTTACAGTGCTCTGCTGGAATGCAGGAGCTCCCAGGTATGCCTGCACTTCTCTTTCTTAGCAAAGCCCCTTCACTTTAGTCCCACTATCTATAAAAGAGGCAAATGGAAAAACCTCTTTAGGGCATAAGGGTACTTAGAGACACCAAGGTGTCATAAACCAGTAATTCATTTTTATGCAAAATTTACAAGAGTCATTTTTTCCCTAATAAATTTATTTATTGGTTCAGTATAACTTTCTGTCTTAGCCTTCATGGATTACTCATTATTGATTTCTAACAGTATTGGAATGCAAATACTTTCTCTGACACATGTTTTTCAAAAAGAATTGTGTTTCAGCAGTAGCCAATGCCCCTCTTAAGAGATTTGATTAAACTAATAACAAACCTGGAAAGTAGTTCCTCGTGGACTATATTAGAGATCTCTGAAGAATGTTGGCTGCGGCCTGGCCATAACTCTGAATTATCTCTGCAAAGAAAACTGGTGCAGAAAAGCTACTAAAATAATCTTCCAAAATATTCTGTGGGGCAGGGAAACAAAAAAAACCACAACCCGCTAACTATTCTGTGGGGCAGGGAAACAAAAAAACCACAACCCACTAAAACAAAAAACAAAGGAGTTCTATCACTCCTTTTAGCTTCATGCTGTTCCCATCCTACTTCTGTAAATCTGATAGTCTGTGGTTTCTCTCTCCCAATATACTTAACCCTCCTTCCCAGTTACCACTGATAATGTCAACACACTCACACTGTGAAGGATCTTCTAACAACCAGCTGGATCATACTTTATGATGTAATCTGTTCTATGTCTCCTTAATGAGTTACCTATCATGGTCATTCATTCATTTTTATTTATACTAGAACTTTATGATGTAATCTGTTCTATGTCTACTTAATGAGTTACCTATCACGGTCATTCATTCATTTTTATTTATAATAGGTTTACAGAATGATGGACACCAGCACATGTAATCTGAAGCAAATTAACATATTCTGTTTTCTCAGATGTATTAACAGATGACAAAAAAGTTGGGTAAAATATAATTATTCTGACATGAAACAGTTCATCTTATCCTGAAAAGGAAGTATTATCAGCAGGAGCTCAATGAACAGTTGGTTATTGCATATGGATGGTGAAGCCCTGATAGAAGTAACAGCAAAATCCATGAGAAGACCAATCATCTGTCCAAATTTTGCACTGTATTGTGACCAGAAGTAAGTACTTGCAGTCAGTTTACAAAGCTGCATCAAATGGCACAGCCCAGAGTCAATTCCTTAGATGGCCAGCAAAGTAACTGAGGCAGAATTCTGCCAATGTAAAAATGCTGTAAAAATGTTAGGAGGTACAAAGCTGGTTGAAAAAAAACCTCATGATGTTACAACGAGTCACTATAGATTTTTATCTCCAAATCTAACAATCAAATGTCAGTGATGTGTGCCATGGAACATCAAGTTAAGTACTTCATAAATTAATAAAAATGTTACATGCCATGAATACATATATTGTATTTTCATACTGTAAAAAGAAATATTTAAAAGCTGCCCTTTTATTTCAACTGCTACTTTCCCTGCTATTTTATAATAGTGAATGATAATGAAGTTGTCATTTTACATATAGGATAATAAATTGCCTTGCTGTGAATACAAGGCTATTACTCACTCATAGGGCCCTGATTATGTTGTGCTAGGAGAGCGTGACAAGCACTTTATGAATGGCACAGTCCTGAAAGTGAACTCAGTCAGTGCTCATTATAGGGTCATCCTCCTAGAATTTGAAAATGTGAACTTCATGCGTGGGGCTATGCTCTAATTTTTCACACTCACTGTATAAGTAACAGCTGCATATCAAGGTCTCCCTGCATAGTTCTGCATCTTCATTTTAGGTAACGCAGTGATCTTTCACTTTAGGAAATGCAGTGACACATGACATATGTGGAAACTTACTCAGTTAATTTGACCATCTTTTATATATAGGCCCATGCTGATCAACACCTGCCTGTCACCCAGGCTAGAGACAAATCCATTTCTACAAATTCTTACACTGAAGTCTATTAACTGTTCGGAGGAAAACCACAAAAATACAGTTAGAAATGTCAACCTGCTTGTAGTAGATGCTGATAGCAATCTCTTTTTTTGGTCCTTGTTTCTCTGAATACCATATTCCAGCTGGGAATACAACAGCTCATTTTTGATAGGTTTTAGAAATTTCAATGTCTGACTAGTCACATGGCAGTACGGCTTCTCACACATTACAACTTGCACATATCCACATAGCTTGGACTTAGATGAGTTTTTAGTTTTTTCCTGTGTGTTCTGCAACAATCTCCACAGGTTTAAACTCTCAAAGCAAAAGTATTTCTCAGACATTTTGACTCTTCAATATTGGCATGATATTAACCCACTTTCATTCACTTTAGATATTAGTTCTGTAAGTTTCATTCTAAATTGCATAACCATATGAACACTTCCATTGTTTTAAGTTTGGCATTTTATATTTCTGTATTTTCAACTCCTACAGTATAATTCTGCCTATTATTTTCCCTTCCTGTAGAAGTTAAAGTGACACAGTTCTGATGGGGCAATGTGCTCATCATGTTCCATAGTTAGGGGATACACAAGACAGTATGAAACTGATTTGTATTATACAAAATAAAAGCAGGTAACTATTTAAGGGAGCAGTCCAATTTTATGTTCTATGCTTGCTATTAAACCAACAACACATGTTCAGTGGAAGTAGGTCTTGCAATGGCATTAGTTATGATGTGTTCTCTTTTGCACAGGAAAAGTAACCCATTGGGATAATTCATCTCTGGCATAGCTCTGACCTCACTCAAATATACCAAAGATGAGTTGGAGGCATTGCCTAGAAATCTTACTAGTTTTTTTCTTGAAATGAGATAGTCAAGCAACGTCAGAAATGTTTCCCTTTGTTTGAGGCTGAGCTACAAACAGCAGATCCCATCTTCACTTGATGTAAGCTGACAGCCTCAAAGGAGTGATCTTGGTTTACAACACTTGAGATACAGCCCAGAGCCTCTGCAGCTGAGAGAAGGAGTATCAGCAGAAAGAGATTGAAGTTTGTTAGAAATAAGGTCAATGGACTGTTCAAGGTCACTGTACTGAATGAAATCTTTGCTTTGGTGCCGTTGTGTTTTTGCCTCAACAAAGGCTTTAAGGCTTTTTAAGTTCAGATATTAGACCCAGTTTATCTTATCTAGTCCTGGGATCATCCATTCCAGTTCTCACTTTTTAGGAGAAAATGGTGATCCAGCTGTTGTTACTAAGTATCTCATGATCAATTCAGCTCACCACACCACTCTCATAGTCACTTTTATATTCTCTTCTGGTGGAGCATTAACTCACAAAGCCCTGAGGTTCTCTTTCAAAGGCAGGATTTGCCACTGTTTCTAGTATTAAAGTCTTGGTAATTTCATACATTTCAAACCAAACTGATCAGTGTGGGGCTGAAGTGCTCTTACTGGTCTGCAGTGCATTCAAAACAGATTCAGAGCTGGGTAAACAGGCACCAGAGTTCTTTGGGCAAGAGCCAGTCCTCCACCAGGTGCTTTCTGGTGCCTGGTGCAATATGCCTTACCATCACCTGCCTTTCCCAGGCCCCACTTCTGGCACTCTTAGGACTTTCAATCCACTGCTGGCCCAATCAGAATCTGGCTACAATCTATTTTTTCTCCCCTAGTGCATATCAGCCAGGTATATAAACACTTCACTGTGACAGCATCAAATTATTTATTACTTCAGTTAAATGGTTACTATACCTGACTTCATATAAAAAGCAAATGTCTTCATAATGACATGATCCTATAGACTCCATTTCCACCTGGATCTCTATGCTACTACTGGATAAGGAACACATTTCTTAATGCCATGGCAATCACGAAGTTAAAGAAATCAGTGGAGAAGATTGGTTATATTCCAATTGTCTTGGAAAAATCTGGTCTATACAAAGTCTGACTATTTGAAATGCTTATATGTTATATATACATTAAAAGGAAAAAGAAAAGAAAACTGGTGTTCAAATAGACACTTGGTGAAAGAGGATAATGGTCCAACCTCCTAATCAGAGCCACAGAAGAAGACTACCTAGAAAAGAAAGAAAACCATTTTGTTTCAATTCCATTTTTCATTAGTATTGACTTCTGAGGGGAATTGCAAATCGGGTACTTGTCTAAAATTACTGATATACAGGTGGCCTTTATTTGCATGGCACAAGTTTACATAGCTTAAAGGAAACATATCCTGAAGGAATATGTTTCACAAATTAGTCTTTAACATTACATGAGATATTCTAGTCAGAAGTGCACTTTGTATGGAGTTAATTTATCAAAGGAGGTTAATTATGTAGCCATGATTAAACATATTACCAAGGTATCTCTTTTATTTTTCCTTTTAATACAGCGAACAGAAAAGCAGTTTCAAAACTCAAAGCCCACACAAAATGGAAATAATATTTGGAAATACACATTCTTTGACAAGGACCCCATTTCGTTATACCTTTCACGTGCATTGTAAGTACACAAAAGCCTCCAAGTTCTCAGATACTGTAAGATGAAATTAATATTTTCATGAGATAACAAATACTTTATAATTTCTGGACCTCTGAATTACAGGAGAAAGCTTGATTATCTGAATTTCATATAATCTGAATAGTACATATAATCAAGATTGTCAGAACTGACTGATCTCTTTTCTCAGACGGCATTAAGGCTGTTTAGTAGCACTTTTTAATATTTTAAGAGTCTCATCCTGCAAACTTTTGAGTTTGACTCAAAGTCTCTATCGACTTCTCAAAATCTACGTTCTCAAAAATGTACAGGGACAATTTCTTCCCACCTGAAAGACCAATTATCTGAATATATGGGCTTTCTATATATCAGCACCCCAAAAAAGTGGATAATTCAAAGTTTACCTGTCAGTAAATTATCACATCCCAAGTTCTGAGGTTCTGTCTAGCTACTTTTTCTCCCTCCTTGCCTTTTTCTTTCCTCCCATTATGCTATAATGCCCTGGGATCCGCATTACTGAATCAGCAGCTTGAGAGGCATATGCTACAGCTTACTGGCAGAGCCAATTAAAAAAATGAAAGAAAACCCAACAAAAAGGTAAATGAATATAATTCTAAACCATTCAGTGCAATGTACATTGTACACATCTTCATATTTCAGTTTAATTTCTGGCAAAATTATAACTATGGAAAAAACATTGTCTAATTCACAACTGCTCCCAGAAAATGTCTATTACTGAATTCCATCCCACAGTGCCTTCTGTACAAACAGTCTCACAGACTGCAAAAATCATATTCAGAGCACAAACAAGTAAAATGTGCTTCTTAATCAAAGTACGTAGAATCTACTTACATTAATGGCCAATGTTACCTTTTTATTACACTGTGTTATAAAAGTACAAATTGATACAAAGTAAACTAATTTTGCAAATAAGCTATTTTATTCAGATTCAACATTCTATAATGTGTTATAAAAATCAACCTTTCATTGCACATTTCCACATAACATGATATTTATTGGTTTCCAGGAATCACTGCATCAAGTTTATATTACTTCATGGTCAAAAAAACGTAGTTACTTAATGACTAGCTATCAATTTTGGCAACTTGATTTTACTACATGAAAATGTAGAAGTAGATGGAAAGAAGGAGTCATCACTCAGGCGTCTCACATTCTACGTCAAGGCTTGACAAAGATAACACAACATGACAGCTGCTCTTTTGCATACAAAAGGCAGAAATACTTGTATATTCCAACCAACAATGTAAACTCTGTAAGGTGTTACTGACTTAAAAATAAGTTTGCATTGAGACTAGCATGGAAACAGATAACAGCACTTGAGCATTAATCACACAGGTACAGGACATACAATACATTACCACACATCTATGTAGGAATGCAGTGGCTAAATCTGGACTGACCCAGAAAAATATTATTTTCCAGACTGGTACTAAACCCCCCCCAAAATATCTGTTCTAAGTATACTAACTTGTGCTTGCTCCCACCGCATGCACAGTTAAGATACTTGGATGTTGAAGCATTCCCTGAATTCCATATAGTTCCTCTGGATATGGAATTACATTCATTTTCTATTTGTCTGAGAATACCAAATCACAATATATGTGATAAGAGTATATTGCATATTAACTTACATAAACTGCAAATGGAAAACACAGATAATGTGTATTCATCTTATTTGCTTTAAGTATTAAATATTAAAGATTTCCTTATTTCTTCTCTAGTGGATTCATAGACTACAAGATGTTTCAGCTGTTGACAACACAAAATGAGACTGCGTGAAAAAAAAAACAGTAACCAAACTTTTTCAGAATCCTCAGTGTGCAGACTGGAACATCAAACATTTGGGAAGCACTTAGCAAGTATTTTATTTACCTTTTATAAGGATAGTGGGCAACAGCAGTTTCTGTAGGAAGCTAACACATCAGTCAGATCTGCCCATCTCCCCTTGGGGTCATTCAGACCAGTATCAGGACTGTGCTACATAAAAGCTAAGTGGGGCTACAATAGACACTAATTAAAAACTGTAGAAATTCAATGACAGCTCAGACAACCCCATAACATGCCACCTGTAGCAAGAGTTTGTATCAGGTGCTAAGAGCACTTGGTATTACATTGCTGTATCACCAGTATGTTCAGGAAAGGACAGCTTCAAATGGGGAAAAACTAGCAGGTCTCTGCAATACTACTGAAAAAAAAAAGTGTTCTCTCTGAAAAAAAAATTGTTCTCTTAAATTAGTACCTCTAATCATCACATTGCATACCTATAGCACTGCATGGTAAGGGCAGCCACTCAAGCATATAATATTGTATACAGTAACAGGTCAGTAATTCACCTTCTTCCAAAGACTATGCTGTGAAATGCCACTCAATTCTATCAAATAATCAAGAAATGATCAGACAAGATGGCATTACACAGTCTTAACACATGACAAGTTTCCTATAAACACAGCAGGCAGCACACATTTGAAAGAAAAATAAAGATCAAGTCTTCGTTTTCAAAGGCTTGCTGGAAAATAAATCAGAGAGACGTAGCTTTAAAAAAACCCTAATATTTTTTACCCAAATGAATTAGGCAGATGAGTAAGCATATACAGCATTTGCACAGCAAAACTGTTGTTCCACGCCTTTATTCTATTACATTTCTAAAATTAAGCCCTTCTGTTAATTCCAATCTGTGAAATTTATAAAAGTATGTGTGCATTAATCCATGCCAACACTTTTAATAGCTATTAATTCTAGATTATAATACATCACTTGTATATACACATTTATATTCTGCCCTGTAGGTTTACTTAACACTGGCCAAGAGATTCCTGCCTATTTAAAAAACCCCACATATATTCTTGCTTAATAATCTGTTGAAAGATTAAAGAAAATAAACTAAACACAAATAAACAATACTCTGTCACCAAATCTTTTGGGAAATACATAAATAGTGGACAAATTCTGCTGACATCACTTGTGTGAAACAGTATCCTGATAAGCAATCATGGTGAAGTCAACCCTGCTAAAAAACCAGACCAAGTCAGTAAGCCTGAGGGGGAACAGTCTTTTGATGAATCTCTGCAGGTGTACCTTTTCTCCAGTTAAGGCAAGTGTGTATGAGCAATAGTAGAAATAACCAGTGGCAATGGGATTAAAATTAGGAAAATATCAGGCTTGATAGCACCATAGTTTTAGTAAACATACAGTCTAATTTAGATATTCTTAAAGCCTTTGCTTCCCAAATGAGTATTCATTATTCTTAGGCACTTCCTAGGCTCAAGTGTTCAAGTACAGGTTTGTGCATATGGCTTGAGTCGTTATCATGCTTAAAAATTTAAAACACTGCAATACAAGGTAATTACTCACACAACGTTTGTGTGCAGCCATCATGTGATGAAAGGTGCTGGATGGCATGCACAAGGTCTGAAAAATTATGTGCTTACATACTGCTTATTTTGGTTTGTAGACAGGTAGTAGGTAGTATCAACTCTGATTAAGTTTGTCCATAATTTCTTATTCATCCAAACTCAAAAGGTTTATTTCAAAACTTTCACGATTATCACCTGCCTACACTGATATTTTTGAGGTAATTTCCTGGTCCATACATTTGAGGGAAAGAAGATAAGAAAAATACATTGTGGGCCCCAAGAAAATCTGCTTCCATTCAGCAAAGTTATAATTGAGAACCTGCTGTTCATACATATTTAGAAGAGAATACTTTGAGTTTAACAGACGATGTCTCCTTATATTTTATCCGTTTGGATCTGAGCAGGACTTTTCCATCACTTTCAGCTCTTTCTTATGGTCAGCTGTACAAGGAATAAGAATTTAAACTTAAGGGAGGTGGGTTGTGAACTGAATGGGGAACAAAAGGCATGACTGAGATCAGAGGGAGAAAAGAAGGGGATTAATTTGGTGGTTGGCAAGTTAAAGGTGAGCTTAAGAAGTGATAAGCAAAATGGAGATAGAAAACTAGTGGGAATGACTGAGAAAAAGGTGGTGAGGAATGGGGAAAGTCATTACATTGGATAAGGATGTGACAGAAGTTGAATGCAGAGGGTTGGAGAAGGTTTCAGAAGGAGAAAAGATAGACAAATGGTTAAGGCCACCCAAAATTATTGCTGCATTGATATAATTATTACAACATTTAATAGACCATTACTATTTTTGTATTCGATATTTCTGAGATGTTTACTTGCACTACTTGAGACTCTATCTCAAATTCTGTATATTCAGAGCTCCATAAGAAGACACCTTACTATGTTTTGAACATTTATAGTGCTGTTTTCAAAGTTCAGGTCCCAGGCATCTTAAAATGAGATTTTATTTTCTATTACTCACCTTTCTGGGACTGGCAGACTACTGCTAAACTGTTACAGAGTGCCAAAGGGAAAGAACATCTTCCACACTGTGCTTGTTTCCTGAGATAGCAACCATAACACACTGTAATGTCAGAGGTACCCACTTCTGAGTAACACAGATAACAGCTTCCAGCACAAGGCTTTTGAGGAAAACCTTAACTGCTCCCTTGAGAATATAGGCCAAGACATAACGATGTTTATAGCATTTAATAGCTTTTAAAGCCAGAATGACCCATACAATTATCTTGCCTGCCTTCCCATGCCAAGAATTGCCATAGAATTGCACTGAACTCCCAAAGTTTGGTTAAAATAGATACATTCATAGCACATAGCTACACATATGCTGATGGGAAATTTTCCTCCCTGCATTTCCTAATGCATCCTAAAGACATTATTTTCTACAACTTAAACTCCACGGCTCGAAGGACAAGTTTCCTCATATAAACATTCCAACAGATTAACTGTGAAATTCTAGAGACCTTGGCTGAGAATACTCACTAAATGAAATTATGATTAACTTTTGAATGTTTGCAATTAAACTGATTACAGTAATTTAATGGCTAAGAAATCTAGGGAATGATAGGAAGAAACTGTATTTACAGAAGAATGAAACACTTTCTTTGTGAGGGTGACCTTGCACTGGCACAGATTGCCCAGAGAGGAAGAGATTCAAAACTGAATCTGAAACAAAAGTAATCTGAACATAGTCCCTCCTGGGCAGCTGCCTTTAGATGATCCTGCTTGAGCAGAGAGGTTGGACTAGATGACCTCCATAAGTCCCTTCTGTGATACCTGAGATTTAACCTTTCCCCACCTACTCTTCCAAGAACTGAGGTCAGCTGCAGTGCATTCTTTTACATCTCTAGACTGAAAAACTTTCCTAAAAGGTAAGTGAAGCAGTGCAAAATGTTTGCCAATTTTTTCATGTAGTTATTATTTACATCTGTGTTTATGCAGATGTATCATATCACTGCAAGTAAATTAGTGTTTGTACAATATTTGGAAGATATAAGGCATTTGTGTGTTTGTGTATATGCACAGGTACTGTTTTTCTTGGATGATAAAAACAATTCACTGCCTTTTTTAAGGTTAGTACTCAAAATCCAGCTCCCATGTAGTTTTTATTCATCTGAGTTGATCGTACTTTAGCTTTTTTATGGACTCTTTAAAATATGCACTAATAAAATCTTATTAGCTTTTTATTATCAACTGTCTCAACATACAAATATTGCAAGCTGCAGGGATTTTCTGGTCACTGTGAGCATGACTCCAGATTAAGTAGCAATCAATGCATTTGTTATAGTCTCTGGCAATTGACATTTCTGAAAAGGTAACAAATATTTAGTATCATTCAGGCAATTTGCAAACATACTCCTGCCTTTAAGGGTGCTCTGTTTATTTCAATACAACATAGGAATTAAATCAATCTGGATACATTGCTGTGATTTACTAACACCTTCCTTTAGCTGATGATCCACAGCTGGCTGGGCAAAAATTCTATATTAGAAACACACCAGGTAGTTAGGACCTTAACCTGCTATAAATTCTTTGAAGTCAATAGGTAGGATTTAAAAATCAATGGAAGGATATGGCTCGAAAGTGCTTTTTCCAAAGCTGTAACAGTACAAATATTATCATTAAGCACTCACTTATATATAAGATCTGAACATTGAAATAAAAGCCCAGAGATCTACAAGTGTGAGATGAACATTGAAATCAATGCATTTAAGTCCCTAAATAGCTCATCTGATTCATCTCACCAACAAAAACATCTGATTGTCTCCAGAATAGACAGGCACTTACAACAGCAGTGCTTTTCTAGTGGAGTACTTTGAAGTCTGCTATTTTAAAAGTGGTTACAGAAGGACATTAGTGAGAAAACAAGGTAAATGTTTTAGAGTGAGGAATTACATGGTTGAGGAATCATACATGAGGGATACTCTTCCCAACAGATTTCCCTGATTTTGCCTGAGTACACTTTGGTTACGTTAGAGGTGAGTTTGGTGGAACATATAATCTAAGGATGAGGAGGCAGTTATGAAATGCATCTGGTACAGTTAAAGAAGGTGTTAATCTCTTTTTTTTTGTCTCCTGTTGGCATCTGACCCTATATCTTTTAAGGCTATAGACGTTGGCTCCACAGCAACTCAGCACTCTAAAGAAGTTACTACATGAACTGTTAGAAGACTGGTTGGTGCCTATTACAACATGTAATTCAAATGTAATGTGCACAATATAACCCCAAATACTACCACAAAATAAACATACAACTCAAACGTGGATATTCCAACCATTTAAGTATTACAATAAGAGAAACCATGGAAACAAGGAGATGGACAAACATTATAGTATCAGAAAAAAATGTTGCTCTTCAGAAGTCAAAGTCTCTCTGCAGTAAACAGAACTTGTATCAGCATTAGGAAAAGAATCATCATATATTCTTGCTTATCAGATGCCAAGCAAAGACAGGAGATAATTGTATCTAAATTCATGCAGTCACACTGACTGATGATGAACATACTCCCACTGCAGTGGTAGCTGCACAACTGCACAGCCAAGCCTCTTTTCAGATCCAGGTGTCTTTGCTTATGTCATGATAATAACTTGCAAAGAAATGTGGCAACAGCATAGCTGTATGTACCCAGTCCCAGGTCATAGCTTATAGAGGCCCATTTGCCAAGGACCTTAGAAATGGAAACCCAGGTCTGTAAATAACTCTTATTTCTTGCTATGTGAAGTTTAAAAAGTTTTTCATCAAATTGTGCATGTAAAAATTCTCCAGAAGGAAATTTTTAAACATTAATATAGATACTTTTCCCATTTTTATTGCAACCTGAAATGTTTCTGTCATGTTTCCATGGCAAACAGGGCAACAATACATTTAACTTTTCCATCAAATAAATTATATTTCAATTCCAAATATTTATATAAAATTATTTTTTCAAGCTCTAACTCAGAATCATCTGAGACTGTAAAACTCTAAACCCAATAGGGCTTAAAAATTTCAACTGTTTATATTATTAAGACCTGTAGTTCTCATGTGTATAGTATCCCCTCAGATGACATTGAACTTTCTGATCCTTTCACTCACAGATTAATTTTTCTAACAGATAATGGTGTGATTAGAGCCTTTGTCCAGGGCTTCCAATGCAATCACCATTGCAAAACAGATTGGAGTTTTAGCCCTGCAATATACTTCACCAGCTTGTGCCTCCAAAATTGAATTCCTGGTTCTACATTAGGGAATGGATAAATGTTTTCCTTCTGCTTTTTTGACAATAATCCAAGTTCTAAATGCCAAGCACTACTGATGGAATGATCCTGTCTGGAATAGAAGGTGATGTGGCTGAGTGGTGGAATTCCAAAACTGTTCCCAGGACTTGGAGGTCTTTTCATTTACAGCTCTCCAGAAATTTAGAGAGACTTTGAAGTGGGCTGTTTTGGTAATGTATAAGCTTATAAGGCCTGCAGTCTCATAAGACAAGGCAGTTCTGTTATTTAACATAAAGATTCAAAGTGTTTTTGTGCAAGTATAGCTACTGATTCAAACTTTTCAAAGCATTTGAAATCATAACAAAAATTTTGTCTCCAAGAATCATTAGAGAAAACAACTCTTTATTTTCATACAGAAATGGAATAATCAAAGTTTATGTGTATTCTCAGAATTGAGGTATTTATTGTTCCACAGGAGTAGAGGTGCTGGATTGCACAAATAATGGTGTTTTGTGCATTTGCACTCTGGTGCTTGATATCCAAGGAAATGCCACATCCTTCAACTACTTACTCTGAATGGAGTAAGGAAGAAGATGAGCTTGCTGAAGTTAAGAAATGCAAGAGTATACTTATGTCAGATTTTTCTGACAGAGTAGGCATGGAAATTTCACCCGGGTATACATCTGGGGTGTCTCAGAACCAGGTCTTCAGCATGTTGCAGGACGTGCTCGGTACTTGGCAAGATTGAGCTCTTAGTCATAAAAACATATTTTACATATAAAAATACAGTAGATGTCCTTTCAAAAATCATATCTTAAGTGTTATTCCCTCTCATTACGTTTTATACATTCAGGAACAGACATTTGAGATATACTGTGAACAGTGCAAAAGACTGTTTTATCTTTATAAAACTACACGTTGCAGTACCTTTAAGCGGCAACTGAAGGAAGAGCTGAGAAAGGTTTCATCCTCAGAGCAATTCTGGTCCAAGTCAAACTTTTGTTTAGCAAGTTGTAAACAAATGTCTTAGAATGCAGAGAATCCTCTCATTTCTTTCCAGCTAAGGTAGTCTCAAACACATCAAGTCCTGCTTTGAAGTAAACCTGAGCTGAATTGATGCTGTTCAGCACCTCTGACAAGGCTGCTTGAATGGTCTCATTTGACTGATGTAGTTTGCAGTGCTCCAGTGCCTCTAGCAGTACTGAAAACTGGCTGGTCCTTTCATCTAGTCTGTAAAGAATATTTCTAAAAGAGAACAATAGAGAGAATGGTAAACTTTTTACTCAAAACAATTCATCAGAAGGCAACAAGAAATCCTGGAAGTATCAGCTACGCTTTACAGATGATATATATTGTGCACAGAAAAGCTGACCCATGGCAAAGTGAGAGACAACTGCATATTTATTATGGCTTTGTAAACTGAATCTGTTCATTGATCTACGTGTACATACATTGAAACAGTCGCTAAATCCATCAAAGAAATCTCACATTCCTCTTTGCCCATTCATGATTTTATTCAAAAGCATAAGCCTCAGACCTATCACACCCCTCATGAAGGATTTCATGTCTCAGCTGGATTCTATAACTCTCTTCTAAAAAAAGTTTGGCTATTGCTATGAACCATCAGCACAGATTTGAGAGTTGTTTTTTTTTTTGGTTTTGTTTTTCCTATCTACTCCTGTTATATATTTCACACTTCAGAGGTGAATTCCATATACATTGAAGTCAATGGTAAAACTCATTGCCTTCAGCAGAGCCTTTATTTCATCAATAATCCTTTGTGGCATCAGAACAGAGCAACCTATCTTTAATGTCACATATTCAAGGAAAGAAACAAACAGCTTGCACAGCTAAACCCTTATGAAACAAAAACTGTGCTTTCCTATAATATCTGCAAGTCTTTTAAATGGCTTTTATAAAAACACATGCGAAAGTACTGTCTGATCCCTTGGAAATGTTGCCTGTCTGAGGTGTGGAAGGCTCAGAATTCAAAGCTAGTCAGTGATTTTAATGAGACTTTTTGAAACAGGCTATAAATGTTATCCAAAAGCAGGTGTAATCATTATTCTAATTAGCAGAGCATGTAAATATCATAAATCTCCACCCAGGAACTCCTTTGACTGCAAACAGAAGAGAGTGAAATTTGAAACAGGAAAACTGCAGTGATTTGGTGCAGGACCTTATCCTTCAATACAAGGCAGGTGTTCAGGGCAGGGGAGAAGTTGTTTCACAAAACCAGCAAGAAACAGGACAACTTACATACTTTGTTAGCAATCTAATTGCATGACAGAACATGCCAAATGGCAACTCCAAATCAGTAATAAAACTGCCAAGTGTGTACATGACAGATTATCACAAAAGGGCATATTATTATTATATGAATCACCTAACTGCCAGTCTGCCAGGGAGAGAGGTAACAAAGTGCCCCAATAAATGACACCACAGAACACCTACAGTCTTCTGCCATGTTTTTCAGTTTATAGAAAACGTTTTGAGTGAGAGGCAATGTATTTCAAAGATATGAAAGAACTCCTATCCTCATAAGACAATTTTTCAGTCTATGTTTTTGCCTTCCTATATTGGGTATACATCCAAACCCAGCAATGTGCAATAGGAATGGTAAGCATTTCATCCCCTGACAGCAATACATCTAGCCATTTCAACAGGTCTGCAATGCAATACATTGTAGTTTTAAACAGAGGAGGGAAAGGGTTTGAATCCAACACTTGCAGTAGAAGGACAGCTTACACAGTTTGAATAATAGGTCATCACTGACCTAGATCATTTAGACTGAAGCAGGTTAGAAGTGCTTGCAGGAACAGCTCAGCAGGGACAGAAGCCTCCATCAAGAGGACAGTAACAGGCAGATGTGGCAATAACTTCCTCAGCTTGCACTGCAGCAGCCAGAGGACAAGTGCCTGATTCCTTAGCAGAAAGCTACTTAGCTGATGCTACTTTTCCTTAGACTATGATGCAGCTTACACTCAAAGGTGATTCAAGTTGTATCATGGACTATCCCAAAACAGTCTCTGTGATATAGTAAATGAAAACTATGTATGCTGAGAACCAGATAAATTCTTGGTGGATTGGTTTTTAAGGATAGGCTGTGCTATGGGAAATACTATATTTTTCAAAGCAGGGATTGATTTTGCTTCTTCTGAAATCAAGTTCAAAATCTCCTGCTGAGATCACTGCAAGCAGAACCAGGCTTTTAAAGAACTCTCCTCTATAGCTGCTGTAGTTCACAGGGAGAAAGAAGCTTGTTCACAACCCTTCAAACACCTTGAACAGCAAGGACAGTGCTAGAGATAATCAGTTACTTTCTACTCTCAGGAGAGATCTGGTTGCTGGTGGCTGTGAGACTGACTGAGCTGGAATTCTGCTCCAGAGCCTACAAACTGGTGCCCTGATCTGTATTAGGATCCCTCTATTCCTTTACTAGGGGTAACATCAACTAATGAAAACATCATAAGACAATAACAATCAGCAGAGCAACACTAACTTAGAGACTTCTAGAAACCAGACTCTAAAGAGAAGATGGTCTGAACACTGGAACATCTGGGGACTGCTGAGGCAATATTTGTGGTGAATATGAACAGATCTCCTCCTGTCCCATCTTCAAATGTGCTCTAAACAAGGTACACATGCTTAAAAGATGGTTTAGCTTGACATATAAGGATGTTAATACAGTTTAAATTTACTGCTGTGATTTTGGAATCACAGGTGATTCCACAGAAAATCCATAGGCAGGTAAACCAAGTGAAAACAAGTATTCCTAGCCCACCCCACCTGACTGCAGTGCAAATTAGTGTCTGATGAGAAAAGCTTAGTTGTTTGATGAATGACAGAGACAAGCAGTCTGCTGTCATAATTTAAAATAGTATCTTAACTTCTGCAATAGTAATATGTCTTTGGCATAGCTGATTGCATAGTATTACAGAATCTACTTTTTATTTGTATGTATGTGAATAATAATAAGTAATATTATCCAGCACCTATTTTTTCAAATTTTCTGCTAGGATTTCTCACTGGGATCTTATATTTTCCAATTACTTATCTTTGCTTGGCAAGCCATACCACCCCTTTGTTGCATAAAATGATTTCTCTCTTTATGCATGTTCATGAGAGTCAATTTATACAAGTTTATTTCTTATCTCTGTCCAAGCTTCATCAAATGAAAAAAATGGTTAGTCCAGTTTATTACTTCCAAGCCTTTACAAGCCAGAAAAGCGTTTTCATTAAAGGTTACACATGGACTGAAAAATAAACCCCAGCCATTTCACTGGCACAAGATATGACTATGTGCCCACAACAAGCATAATGATAGGAAGAGACTTTAATTTATACTGTGAAATTCAATTACTTAAACATTCCTTAATACAAATTGGTTTTGTAGCCTACACCTCTAAAACAACAATTCCAGCCTCTGGCCTAATTGCTTAAGTATCTACCTTCATCTTTAACTATTTTGATCTTATAAATATAATGCATGCAGTCAGCCTGACCCACACAAAACAAAAACAGGCTCCTAAACAGAAAACTGCAATACATTATTGATGACACTAATGAAATTACAACACACATCATTCATCTTAATGGGCTTGTTTCTATGACACATCACAGTGACCTGAAAAGTGTAACACTGAGACAGGAAACCCAATTAAGAACTTCAGGCAGTTCCACTAGAAGAGGCAAAATGGCTCCAAACAAAAGAATGAGCCTTAGCCAAGAAAGCAAAGAAACTATAAAACTGAACTTTAACACAACGTCTTCTATAACTTTTATGGTCCTTCCTCAGGCCTAGGAACATAAGCATTATTGATGGAAATAATGCCATTAAATGCTGTTCTGCATTATCACAAAGAAGGAGGTAATGTCACACCCACCAGACCAGAATGAATGTGACAAATTCTTGAATGACAGATCACACTAAAAACATATTGACTTTAACACAACCTCAAACTATTTTGGAGGTTATATTAGAACAACTGGACAGTACAAGATAAAACGAGATGACTACATTATTCTTGTCACGAAAACCAATTTTTTAGCTCACAATAAAAGTTTGTCTGCAGGTAATGTGCAACACAAGCTGAATTATTCAGACACTTACAGACTCCTATCTAAGAGCCTACATTTGAGATTTTGAAAAGCAATTATTAAATCATTAGGACATGATGGCAAGTATACTGTGCTACATGAAATAAGTTCAACCTTTCTCTGCGGGATCACATTAGAATTGTTTATAGATAAACACTGTAAGCAGCCTCTGTCCATTCTAGTTATAACACAATGTGCTATGACTTCAGAATCCTCACAGACTCAGTTTTATAAATCCATGAATTGTTTTCTCTTATATTCTCCAAGAAAAAAAAAGCATACCAGAAGAACGATTCTTTGCATTTCCACTTCTCCTGATAATGTTCAATTTTTAATGCCCTTTTCTTACATCTACAAATTTGTTTTCAGTCATGTTTGTAAAACATTATTATTATTACCTTAGTAAATAAATAAATGCATTCTAATAATAATATTTACATATTGGGACATCCAGTTTCACAGCATCTTTTTTTTTATTAAAAAATTACAAATTATTCTTCCCTGGAAATGGCGTGAGCTGATTTATACCAGTTTGCACCTCAGAAAATTTTGCAGCAATGGTACAGAAAGTTTCCCTTCTTCCCCTGGGTCTCTTATCCTTTTGATCTCCAGTGGTGGTTCTCCTTTCATCTCTTCTTACTTTTTAAAATTTTTTGACACCCACATGCAGTTATGTTATCTTACCAGTTTTATTTCACAGCACTATTGTGGCAGGTTTATAATCATAAATTACAGCTGCTAGCCATGTAAGACTAACTTTTATCAGAATAAAATATATGCAGTGGTGAACTGTCATTAGGTGTCATTAGAGCTGATCCAGAGGAAAAACTTTTTTCTACAATACTTATTTCTTGCTGGATTGACTGGTGGAAGTTGCTGGCTCTGAGGCCACGTGATTGAACACCATGCCTGTGGCCAGGGAAGATGTGCACATGGCAGCCAAACATTCAGGAGAACTTAGCTGTAAATGTCAGTATTCCTTCACTGTCCTATGTCCCCACAAACCCAGTGTGTCATATTTAAGGATACTTTACTTTTAATATGTTGTTCCTAACTTTTGTTTCCTATACATTCTATACTTATTAAAGAGCCATCAACTGCCTTCCCTTAGTGCTCTCATTTATAGGCTGCAAACTGTTCTACCAATATATATTCCTGAAAGTGATATATTTAAATCATGTACACTCAGAGGTGAGTGTCTGCCTGAATGGTATGTATTTGTATGTTATCAGGTAATCTAGGTATCAAGCTAAATAAAGTCTAACCAACTGAAAGGCATTTCAAAGACACTGTTATGTGACAGTGGTAACCACATAAATTAACTCCTGCTAGATACAAATTTATCTTGCATAAGAGACAGGCATTAGGACACCTCTAATTGAGTCAATTATGGCAAATGGAGGTTATGGTAAGTCTGCATGAATGAAATCCTGTTGGGACATGGGACTAGAAGGAGGTAGTTATTCCAGGCTTGAATACATTTCTGAGAGGTCTTTATTTAGAATATTTAGAATATGGCTTGTTAAAAAAATAAGTCCTGATTTTGGCAGATCTAGGAAGTGTCTTGACACTTGGTTTGGCTTGACTGCCTGCAAAATAAACAAAGGGAACAAGAGAAGCCAAACTGGAATGATAGTGGGTTACATTGTTTTTTATTTCCCTATAGTTCCCCTTGATTTCAGTACCTTTTAAAGGTAATGCACTGTCATGAAACACACTGATCTCTTACTGAAGAATCACTAAAGCCTAAACTAATCTAACCCTAACTATATTTTCAGCTGGATGCACCTTGTCACCCTTAGATCTGTGTCAAGGCCCTGAGTGCCCCAATACACCTCTGACATAAAATAAAGATAACAATGCTAATCTAGGTTTTCTAATAATAGGACAGTGTTCTGCAAGAGCATGGAAAGAAAATTAAATACTAAATCTATGAGAACCTGTAGCTAAACTTTTTCACTTTCATTAAATAAACTATAATTACTTCATTTCTTAATTTACATGAATTGATAGTAAACAGTATCTAGTATAATATACAATAACCATGAACAAATGGAAACTGGAAACTTGATTCAAGTTGCTAATCATAAGAGGATTGATGTTCTGGAAAAGCCCCAAATAAGAATAATGGAGCTAAGAAGTCTGAGTAGTTTAAAGACTGAGTATGAGTAAAATTAGGCTGCAAGAAAATACCTGTTTGCCAGTGCTGAACATCAACATTACCGTGCACTCACAGTTTTTGTCCTGATGAAAATTTACTGAATTTAGGAGCCTAATTTCTTTCTTGCTTTGGAGTAAATAAGAACAGTAAGTAAGAAGAATCCATTCTACTGCTTGAAGAGTACAGAATTACTCCAAAGAAGTGGAACATAGAAGAAAAATTAGGATATATTTGTTCTTCAGAAGTTGCAAGTCATTATTTATCACTGCTAAAGAGCAGTCCTCTAATTAGGCATTGTTTTCTCTAGGGTTTTATAGAAATTAATTAAGCAACTTTATCTAGAAATTCCTGAAGAAGATGCCACAAAACCCATTATCATAGACCCACTGAGCTTTTAAACCCTAAATGCAGCTGCTGAGAGAATGATGTATACTCCATGGCAATGGAAAAATTCCTTGAAAATCCACCAATACTTTTTCTGTGATTTCTTAGAACAAGGACATGCAGCTATGCTTAAAACAGTGATGATGCATTGGACAAAATGGATATAACTGTATTTTAAAACATTATTTGCTGGCAGTAACTGATACGAAATACACATCGTTAAATTTCAGACAATGTAGCTGTTGGTAAATGTAGGCATGTTATTTGAATGATTTATGCTACAGTTGCTTTTCAAGTGAAAGAAACATATGTTTATGTGAATAATTTGGAGAAAACTATTTTTCTTTTTAGGATGTCTCAGTCTGAAGTACTCGAATTCGAAGCAGATGTGCTACTATTTTGAAGGACTTGAGGGAAGTGAATTAATAAAATTATTTCCAAATCGCTCACAGATGATGTTCTGATGGCTTCATCAGTCTTTTTATTTTAAAATCATGTAAAACACACAGCTCCTAAGGAGGAATACCATTCACAAATGAGGCAGCACACAGTGTCCAGTGCTTAATGCAGTAAACTGGCTTGACCTCAATCTCCAGTTCTGATCCTGACTAGGTTTATCACCTTAAGTATCTCCGTAGAATGTGACATGAGACCACTACCATCACAGCCAAAATCAGAATGGTCATCATCATAAGAGTTAACTATGGATGAAAGATCAATTATGTCATAATACATTCTTTAAAGAAATGCCTAAAAGTGTATCTTTATTACCTTCAATGGCATGCATACACACAAAATTAATTTTTTTTTACAAATCCCAGTTAATGCAATTTTCCTGTTAATGATCTCCTCACCAAATCTCTAAGCCTTATTGCCTGGTTAACGCATTAATGGGGGAATATTGCACATAAACTATTTTGCCCAATGAATTCCACTTATTTTTGTATTGTATTCGAGAACTGTTCCTGGCTAATATTTCAGACAAAATGAAGGGTTCTTATCTGTCACAAAACTGTGCAACCACATATTTCTTGCATCTAAAAAATGTTACAAACACTTCTATGTATACGAAAAATGAAATGACATATAAAATATTAAGTTTGTTGTGTCTAATAAATTCAAAATCGAATACTTTGTATGGCTGTCTGAGATCACAGTCAAGTTTCCTCTGTAAATAAATATTCTTGCCCTATTTAGCACCATAAGACCAGGCCCAAGCAAGATCAGCCAGCAAGGGACACTGAGTGGAAAGTGCATCCTAACTGGAAGACTTGCTAGTTGTTGACATGAGATATCTGCACTGAGCTCACTGAACAGCTGTGACAGGTTTTTTACAGTTAGCAGAACAACTGCTGTGAAATGAGCTAAAACATCTAATAAGGCTACATATTAAAATAAACATCATTTTACCAAAAAATCTCAGGGGTTTTTTGCAAGGCCAAGACCATGTACATTTGTGGGAAGCATGAGAAATTATATTTCCTGGATAAAGTCTTGTCTTCAGAACAACCAATGCCATGTTAAATTATAATAAGCATAATAATGTTTACTGGATCTCAAACATAATGGGTCTGATGCACAGTACAGACAGAACTCTAAGGATACAAATCAATCTAATTTAAAGGATGGAAGAAGATTTCTGAGCAGTACATACAGGAAAAAGAACTTAATGTATGTAAACCCAGGTTTACCCTTCATATCAGGGAAGTGCAAAATCTGGTTTCCAGCCATGACATAATCCCTGATTACAGTGGTTTTCTGCTTTTGCAGGTGTAATGAAAAGATTTTCCTGTTCTCTGTTTAAATAAGCTTTAAAGTCTGCCATAATTACATCTCTGCAGATGGCTAATTCAGTAGTATTTATGCAGCAAATGCTCTTTAAATAGTAAAAATTTACAAGACAACAAATACAGTCATTACTTCATGACCATTACATTTCTCAGTGATTCCAAAGGAAGAAAACATTTCAGTTGTCCCTCAAATGGATCAGGTGTTTGGAGTATGAGTTTAACTCACTTTACTGCATCTCCTCAGTATTAAGAAAGGGCACAATTCTGTATGATTATCAGTCATAAGAAAAAATAATAACCATAGCAGGAATTTGTAAGAGCATTATGAGCCTAATAATTGCTACTGATGTGTGCTAGGATAAATGTGCTGCTCCACAGATGGATGAATGTTAAAAAGTCACTGTCCCAGAGGATAAAATTCTTCCTGTCTGGTCCAGACAATGAATAACAACAGTGCCATTTAATCACCCCCACAGGGGCAGCGAGAGCTGGATAAAAACCTCTTCCCAAAGTTGCCCAGTGCACAAGAGAATGCTCGTGCTGCTCTACTATTGTACCTACAGGACCATCACAAATTAAACAGCTCCTACACTTTCCTAACTATGCCTGTTCTTGGGAGCTGCACTGGTAGCAAAAGATATCCTGGGGAAAGCTTCTCATGGTACTCAGAGTTGCAGCTTAACTCCAATACTGCATTATGATCCACTGAATGAGCAGATTCATGACTGTAGCTTCTTTCCAGTCCCTCAAATCCCATTTTGAGTATCTGCACCATGTGAGTGAACACAAAGTGATCTTAATTATGCCTGGCTTCTGGTAGCTGCTCAAGAGAGAAGGCAGATCAGCTCCCTGTCCTCCCACCCATGTTACACCCTCATATAACAGTTTAAAAGGAATACAGTGAATAAAATACTTTCAGTCCACCTTATATCAAGGCTGTTATTTCAGATTCTGCTAATGATTTGGGTGCATGAATTTGACTCGAATTACGACTGCAAACTGAAACTAAGTGTGTCAAACATGCTATTACTTTATCTTTACAGAGATATTTATAAAAATGCTATTAAAAAGTAGTGTTCAGGATCTGATTGGAGATATTTCTTAGTTTGCACCAACCTAGTTAAATTCACATCATTGCCTGTCATGCCATTAACTAACTGGTTTGTCTCCAGTTTTAAGATTAGAAAAAATAACCTGGTAGATCTGAATTGCAATTTAGTAGTTCTGAATTGTAATTATATTTTCATACATTATTTTCTGATCAGAGGTGACCTGCAGAGATGAGTCAGTCTATCCAGTTTTATGATAAAACCCACTTTTGACTATGCTACAAAAACTGTATAGTGACTCATGGTTGTTACCACTTTTATAAACCCTGGTCACCAGACACACAACCTCTATTTAAAGAAACATATGCACTGAGAACCTAATCCTTTCATTCAGTGTTTGCTACCAAAGCCTGGGAGAAAAATTGTCTTCTATGTAAGCATAAACTAAGCCCTGCACAAAGTCTCAGATCTCCTGACAGATCAGAGCTGCCACTGTCCACCTACCTCATGAAACTTCTTTTTGCCTTCCCACATCCTTGGGAAGAACATAAAACTACACCTGGAATACTTCCTGTGATATTTTTGCTGTTAGTAGTTCATTAGGTGATCTACAATGAAGCAAATCTTACTGAATCTGTGTCACTTTTTCTGTCCTGAATATTTGAGTTTGTCATCTCTAGCTTACATTTGCATAAACTACAATCAGACTGCAAGAAACACTGTAGTAGTTTGAAGGAATAAGGTAGAAGAAAACAGGAAGATCTTTTGGGTATAACAGATACATTTGATCAACTGTGTATCAGACTAAAGGGAGCTGACCAACTGCAGAGCCAAGAACCACTGGGGAAGGATTAGAAAGGGAAACAAGTAATACCACTGTACATAACTCTACTTATAAGATATGAAAAAATTATAGAAGAAAAAGAGAAGCAAATGTTGAAAGATGCAAGATATGAGGGGCAAAAGTCAGATGGGAAATCACTACTGTGCAGTAAGACAAAAATTCATTTACTATGGCTGAATGGCAAAATCTGAGGTACACTATTCTACAACCAGTACACAGTTCTTTCCTTCTTCCCCAACATAGTTCTAGCATTGTATTTACAAATTGCACATGGCAGATAATATGAGACAAAACATTATCTACTACTGCCAGTGCAACATGAATTATTCCAGTATTTCCCACACTAAGGATCATCAACACCGTACCAAATCACTCTCTGCTTCACATAATACAATGCAGAACAATAAAAATACTCTGTGTGTTTGATTCAGGGCAGACAAAAATGTCTCAAGTATTACAACAAAGTAGACAGGAATATTTCCTACTTTTAGTCATAAATGAAGAATTGAAAATGAAAACCAAATCTCTGGACTTTATCCAATGAGACTGTCTTCTGTAGAAAGCCTGGGCTAGGGTTTTGTTATATTTTTCAGATGACACTGCTACATGTTTACCCACGCTACTGTTAAAGATTAGCAGGGTATTTTCATCTTTAATGCTTGTCCTCTGTAAATCCAATGAGCAGCTTGTTTACACATAGAGATTTAATAAGCTCTTTAATTTTCCTACTAAATGTATCTCTAGAAACTAGACTCTTAGGGCATGTGTATTTTGAAACCTGAGAATCTGCTGCAGTTTACCAGCAAAGCAGAACTAAATCCAGTAGAATCTACATATGTCAAGAATGTATATAACAAATCTCAGTCTGAAAGAAAAATATTTTTTCTGGTGAACAACATACACTTGAGTGGCCTGAGATTAGCAGTGATGCAAATTATTTTTCTGTATGGTGTTAAAACCATCTTTTGATTGTTCTTTCATGTCATTGTGTCAAATTTGTGGTACACAATCTATCTTTGCTTGCTGCCAGTATTTTATTCAGTGCATTAAAACATACTGATTTGTTGTACTTTTTTATCTCAATGAAGTGTTAATGTCACACTTGGGTATCCATGATAAAAAGAAGCAAAAGGAAGATGCTTGTACAAACGAGCAATAAAAACTGCTGGAGGTCTTTGTTAAAAACACAGATTGCTTTTGAATTCCTTACTTTTTACCTACTTATTATTCAATTCACTCAATTACCTCTATTACACAAAGCACAATCACCCTTACAATAGTTCCAAGAATAGTGATGGCAGATGCATACAGTCTTAACGGACAGGATAAACTTGGCATTCTAAAATAAAACTCTTAAAAGAAAGATTTTATACAAATTGACTTGGATTCTTTTATAAAATTGTTAAAAGACCTGTCAGTCAGGACATAAATTATCCTTAGGCAATGGTCCATTAAGAATAAAACCCACCTAACTGGAGCAGAAATGACAGCCTGAGCCCTTGTGCACCTTTCCTTGACTTTAATTTTAAAGGTCAAAGACACAAACTCTGAATTAGTGAATCTTTTAGGTCTGGAAATCTTGGTGGGAGCATCACATGGTATCCTAAGAAACCCTGCATACTTACTCCTGGATTCATCCAGTACCAACAGAATCCATCAAATACGAAGATGAGAAATGGACCTGAAGAAATTGAACACTTTCAGTAGGAGAGGACATCTTACTGCACTGAGTGCTATGTGCCTGATATTCCATGAAGTTTTTCCATTATCTCATATCACTGCAATATTATTATGCATTGAAGCGTTGTCTTTCAACACGGAGACAGAAGCTCTCTGTGTGAGTATCTAAGGAGTGCACACACAGACTTGACAGATACATTAGTCTGACAGGTTGTCAGAAGCTGTGGGGATCAGCAAATATAAGAAATACAATAAAATCTACAAAGAACAGGGGTAACACTCAGGCTAAGCAAACAAGATTTGAACTCAGCATTCGTAAACACCAAAAGATACATGCTGTCTTGCTATCCATGATATTGCTGGTGCCTGTGTTTTGGTAGGTATTTCACACAGGGAGAAGCATGCAAAAGCATGACAGTAGACATGATCAGCACTTAGAGAATCTTTTGATGTCTCTGTTGAGGCTGACCATCTCATTGAGCAGATAATATGCCTGAGATCACTCTTTATCCCCCTGTCTATGTACAGAGCCTGAAGTAACAGTCTGTGTTCTTACCTTAACTTTGAATATGCTACTGCTGTGTAATCTATGATTATTACTCCTAGCAGCAAGATGTGGTAAGCAGAAAATATACAGAAATGTTCCACAGAAGTATATATTGTAAGAGTGGAAATCAAGAAATGGGTAGACGTAAGAAACAAGATAAATGGATTTCTACTGATGATTCATTAAAATAATGACAAATTATAAACCCACAAAATTATAAATATTCTGAATATGTTATGAGGAACAAAGACAGATAGATGAAAAATACCAGTAGCTATCCTATTTTGTTCCTGCACAATTATTTTGGAAATAGAAAATCTACTTAGGGTTACCACTGGGAAACAAAGAAATTATTCAGGTACAATAAAACTCAGTGATTTTGTCCTAACCCCAAACCAAGCCCCAGGGTAACTTTTGCAAAGCAGGGTAATATTTCTCAACCTATTCTTTTTCATTCTGTCTAAATTTCTGGCTAAGGCTAAAATACCCTGATGAAAGCTGTACTTGTATATTTCCAGATCAGCTGGAAAGAGAGTATCATGGGGCAAATAGGCCAGTGTCAAATTTTCAGTTCGATGCCATCAAATTTGGGTAAGCAGGATAAGCATCAAAACTACAGTGTTTACTGACACTGACTGTATTAACAACCTGCCAATGCCAATCAGGATTACTTAAATTTAGTGGGATATCATAATCAAATTATTAAAAAATTATGCAGTTTGAATTCTGTTAATAACTTTGAATAATTTTACTGCTCATTATAGATGAATAATGAATCAATTATGCCCAAATATTGCCCTATGACATTGACTGCAATGAGACACCTATTTTTTTAAACTACATATATACAGTATGAGACTACAGCTATGGCAATGTGTGTGCAAACCATAAAAAAAACAACCCATAAAAGATATATTAGTTCTCCTATGGTAGTGAAGTACAAGTAGGTTGCAACCCACATGCTGCAATACAGAAAAAAAATTCCCTTTTCTTTTTAATTCAAGTTCTAGGACAGAAAACATAGTATAGATCCAGAGAGCTGTGAATTAGGACAAGCACAAGCCTAAAAACGATGCCTAAACTTCAGCAAATTTGTCAAGTACTTTGATTGAGGTTGAGAATATGAGTCTAAATGGGCATACAGGAAGCAATCATTTTTTCATGAAGAATACGTCCTTTACTGTGCACACAAATTCTTCCTTCAGAAGGCTGTAAATTACAGTATTTATGGAATCTTAATGATCTAAACACAGTTGGAGCCTGAAGGTCAAGGCTGCAAACTGCATCCTAAATTTCTGTTTACAGATGAAGCACAGTATTTATTGCTGTACTGCTTGCACTGCTATAGTTAAAGGGCTGCCAGCATTTCCATTATAAACCACTATTTCAGGGGTTTATAACTTGCCTATCAATCTTCTGACTGGGATGAAACATGGCATACAAGGTCTTGGCTGTGAGACTGATTTGTTTTGCTTGTTTTCTTTACCAAATTACAAGAAAAAATAAACTTAAAGTTATGAAAGGGAAAAAAAAAGTACATCAGGTTTTTCAAGTACTTCTAGTGTTTCTGTCATACAATTAGATCTTCAGAACACAAAATACATTCATATAACTTCAATCCCTAAAAAGTGAAAAATCATCCAAACGAAGGCATATTGTTAGATGCTTTTTTTAAAAATCAAAATATTGTAGTGCAGATTTTTAATGGTAGGAAAGTGAACCAGAAATCTAACAGTGTCCTTGATGCTGTTTGTATAGATTTACCATTAAAGGTAATAATTACACACCTTGGCACAGTGCAAAGAATGTATTCTTTTTAGATGACTACCTAAATGATGATACACAAGGTGTCCTTTATTATAATATATACCAAATTATGTTAGGTAAAACTATTTAGTCAAAGGCAATGTTTTCCCCCAACATTTGAAGTAACCTTATTGCCTACTGTTAAATCTTATATCAAATCTAATTAAATGAGAAGGGGGAAAAGTACAAAAATTGTCACTTCCACACTGTCTACTTTGCCAGTGTGAGAAGGACTTTTACCCTGCACTGAAGTACTGTGGACAGCAGGAAGGTGAAAAATGTAAGTCACATTATACCTACATATCTAGCAATTGCACTTTGATGAATAACAAACTTAGTACTGCTAACACTGCAAGAACTGAAATATTAGAAGACCTCAAAACTCCCTTATTGGAATCCTACGTTTGGCATAATTTATTTTTACAAGTAAAGAACTGGGACAGATTCAACCATGTGCCGCTGCGATGCAACACAGACACATTACATTCTATTAAGCAATTTTATGACTCCTTTGCAACACCATGCCAGTTCAGACAAGACAGACAGCAGTGCTAAACCTGGGATATTAGACTTCATTTAATCACATTTAGGTTTATTTCTTGATGTTATAAATCTGGTCACAGCAGGAAGGAAGTAAATTACCACCCCCACCCCCCCAATATAATTACTGTATTTTCTTTATTATAGCTGTAGGGATTTTATTCACTGGCATTGCTGGATTCTCCACATCTACCTTTTTTTTGTTTTTTTTTTGTTAAAGGATTACTGCATTTGTTTTATTGCATTCCTAATGCTTGGAAGAATCTCTTCCTCCTGATGCTGTAAGCTTTCTTCTTCTTTACTTTCCAAGGTAACATCTACCATCTGCCTATTTTATGACACAATCATGCACTTGACACAATCATTAGTACAAGACATTTGATAATTTTCCCCATCAACTGAAATCAAGGTACTGTTTTGTTACTTTACTTAGTTCTGGTTGCAAGTGTGTTCATATTGCTAAATAACACAGACAGCTCATTCACTTTTGTGTTCTGCCCCCTGTCTCTGGTATATGTATGTCAGTTCCCTTCTTAGCTCTCTTTTTTGAGCTTGCCAACCAGTACTCGCTAAAGTAAAATCTGAGTAAGGCTTTAGGGACAGTTTTACCTGGGAATGCCTCCTAATGAGCAGTATGGATAAGCCATTGACTATCTTCAGCTGCACAGTCCTTCCAAATAATCCCAGCAGGCCTGGTGAAGTCAAACAGCCCACACTGCCCTTCCTCTAGCCCAGGACACTCAGAACATATCCTTGGGGTCAAGCTATGACACTTCACACTGATGGACTGCAGGCCAGTGCTCAGACAGTTTGTACTGAAGCACATGCACACATGTTATTACTTCTCCTGAAGAACCAGAGCACGCCTGGCCAATGCTTGTTTTTCAAACTTTTTTTAAGCTACTGACTGGTGTAAGTTTTTTCCTTTGAGGAGGAATTGACAGTGAGAGATGTAGACCACTAGAAATCTTACTTAGAAAGTAAAAGATGGAATCACTACAACATCTTAAAATCAACCTGGGTAGTGCAGCTGAATACATATCAGAGAAGAATTCCAACCAGAGACAACAAGTTATGAACAGTGACTGACTAAGGTCTTCTCATTCACTGCACTGTACAGCTTCTGACTGGTTGAAATGCATCTAAGAACACTGCTATATAATTAAATATGTTAAATAATGCTACAGAGTATCTTGTATAATTCTGAATCTTCAATGAACTGTAAAAAGTTTTAAATAAAATATAGGTGGAGCTTGTCAAGCACTATTAGATTCCAAATATTTTCTTCTTCTGAAAGCTTACTGTACCATCTAACACACGTATCTGTCATGCTGCCTGGGTTGCCATCACACCATTCATCTTGTTAGCAGCAATGTCATGACAGAAATGCTACAGTGCTGCATTCTAATGACCCCTTGTATTGTAATGAATTAATGTTTACTGCAGAAAGGATGTGATAGGCAAAACCAGCTTTAATCTTAGATACTCACTGAGCTTTGCTTTTTTATAAATTATGACAGCTCTGCAAACCAAGCAATGGTAGAATACCATTTCAGCTCAAAGAAAGAACATGTGGAACACCATACCTGTAAAGTCCTGGCGGAGCTCGATGAACCAGGAAGCTTTTCTCCAAGCCTTGTAGCACATCATTGAGCATCCTGACTCTGATAGGAGCTCTCTCCTTGGGGTCATTAGCTGGGCGCATCTCATCCGACTGGAACAATTCGGCAGTGTCCCTCAGACGTGATGCCACTGCAAGCAACTGTGGCATGCCAACTTCATCACCTAGAAACAGTAAGAGCAAGACAGTTACCAGTGATTCAGAGAACACCACTTATTACTCTTGCTTCCAAGTCAAAATTAATAGCCCAATTAAAACCTGAGCCTCTTTTCTCTTGTGAGGAGTATGTAATGGATCAAGAAAAGCCATAGATCATTCTGTGTAACCTCTGATCTATTTTTCAAAGATCAATTTGGGCTCTGATGTTTTAAGATCTAATAAGCTGTGAAGGATGATTTTGGGGTGCAGCTTGAAATCTACCATTGGAAAAACAGGCATGCAGGAAGCAGTAGTTATAAATCAGGAACTATAACAATTCCATCTGAGACAGCATTTATTCAATGCCATTTGATGCTACTGCTCTCAAGTCAGAAAGCCTGTGCTTGGATTCCATAATGACTGCTTATAGAAAATTGTAATATGCAGAGTTTAATTGAATTTGATTCAATATTTTAGAATCCTAGAGGTTAACAACAGTTGTAGAAGGGATGTGAAATTGTACCTCTTAATCACTTAAACCATATGCCAATGAGCCAACTTTCATTGATATCCAAATGTATATTCTACTCCAGTCAATATTTTCAAAACTTTTTAAACTTGGAGCATTAACTATTGCTTTGTTAGCGTTCCTGCACAGATACCAATAGAATAAAACACCACAGCACTTTGGAGCACACCATGATTTCAATATTTCCCAGTTCATAATCCAGAAAGAAGAATGTGAAACATGAATTGGAGCATTGTGAATGTGCAGTCTATTCCCACCTGCAGTGCTGGTGAAGAGCATGGCCTCCTCTCCCAGTGTGTGCATAGATTGCCTTCATTTTTACAAGCACACAGAGGGAGAAAGCAGAGTCTGAACCTGATATAAAGCCAAAAGCAGTATCAGTCAGCATAAACACTTCCAGGATGCAGAAGTTATCTCTGAGGCCAAAATTCATTTTGCGTATTGACAAGAAAATCAACTATCCTTAGATCTTTCAAATGATGTTTTAATCAACATAAACCATGCAGCTTTAGGAGCTGTCCCACCTTTAACTGAATGTACAAACCTCAGTGAGTTCAGAATACTAATGACTGAGATAATTAAGCAAAGAAAGTGGTTCAAGACACAAGTTAAAGGAATGTTAAACTTCCCTGCCTAATAAATACATGGAGAAATCAGAAACAGTAATTGGAGAATGCTGACATGGTTTAACCTCAGCTGGCAGCTAAGTACCATGCAGCTGCTCACTCACACCCTCCCACTTGCCCAATGGGATGGGGAGAAAAATCCCCTCCAAAAAGTTAAAAATCATGGATTGAGATAAGAGCAGTTTAACAATTAATAATAATAATAACATTGACATTATTATTAGTAGTAGTAATAATATAGCATTTAAAAAGTAGAAAACAAACAGAGAAAGAGGCATAAAACCCAAGACAGACAAGTGATACACAATACAACTGCTCATCACCTGCTGAGCATGTTCAGCCTGGCCCCCAGCAGCAATCAGCCCCCCTGGCCAACTCCCCCCATTTTATATACTGAGCATGACATTCTATGGTATAGAACATCCCTTTGACCAGTTCTGGTCACCTGTCCTGGCCATGCTCCCTCCCAGCTTCCTGTAAACCTTTTCTGTAAACCTCCTTACTGGCAGAACATGGGAAACTAGAAAGTCCTTAGGGAAAGCACTACTGAGCAACAACTAAAACATCAGTGAGTTATCAAGCTTAATGTAATCCTAAATCCAAAACACACCACTGTACCAGCTACTAGGAAGAACATTAACTCTATCCCAGTCAAAACCAGGACAAACATCAATGCATTTCTCAAATTATTTATGGATGGGGTCTGAAAGGTGAGCACATAATAGGAATAGAAAAGCAAACAAGTATAATACAAGGAAATGCTTGAATATGATATATTCTCTCTCATATGGAAAAAAAAAAGATTTGCTACTGGATACATTCCAGCAAAGGAAAAGGAGTTCATAGAACCCCATGTACTCCTGTCATTCAGCTGACTAACACATTCCAATCTAGCAAAACATGAAATGATCCAAAATCATTGGAGAGACAGATGCTGGTGTGAGAGAAACTGTCAGATTTCTTGAGATATCAAGATAAATTTCAACAATGAGCAGAAGCTCCTGTGAGAACAGGGGTGAGAAAAGGTGGTTTATATCTGCCCTGGTTTGGGATGAGGTTGCTTTGTTAATGGTTCTTGACCAAGCCACCTTTCTCTAATTAGAAAGGATAACAGGCACTGTGGTACCTTGAAGTACAGGACTGGTATCTTTCTGATCGAGTCTGGAGTAATTTAAATTCTGATCAAGTCAGGTGGATGCCTCAGAAAAATATTCTCCAAGTATATAAACTTGGTACATTTGGGGTATTTTGCAAAATACCATTATCCTTAATTTTCAAATCTCCAGCAAACATTCTGTGCATCTGAAGAACTTGCAATTCCCATGTTTATAATGCAGGCACAGTGCATACCTTACCCTGGGACCTGTGCCTGTATGGAAATCTTTAAATTCACCCTGTTTGAAAGAATCCTTTAGTTTCAGCAAAGCATTTTTTATTCCAAGAAACCTAAAATATTTATATTTTTCATTCTGAATATTATATAAACAATTGCAAATGTCAGCTTTGCCTTTTCAATAGGGAAGGTAAGATAAAGGGATAATCCATCGTTCTATGTCTGGATATGAAACCAAAAAGACCACCCTTTTAAACATAAATATCCTGTAAATGCTCTCACTCCTTCTCCACAGCATGCATTTTGCCCCTACAATAGCTACATTTTTGTTTAGAGGCATGTGTAAAATGTGCTGTTTACAACACTCTAAACCAGAACTCTTTAGAAAACATTCACCCAGGCCCTTTTATAATACTTTCATAAAAAACCTGCAAGTGTCTATGGCAAATGTTACCTCAGCAAACTAAGGACACAACAGGCATCACGACAGACTGAACTTCACTGCCAAGGGAAACTGATTTATGCTTTTCTCAAGTTGAGAAGCTGGGAGTGGAAGGGCAAATGATTCTTCAAGAAAAGAATGCATTAACTAATGATGTCTTAAACATCTTGTGATGCTTCTACAGAGAAAATCAAGCACGAGTGTTACTTCACTCAAGAGAAAACAACGCATTATTATATTTTGTATTCTTTGTCCTTTTGTCTCCAGTATGAATCATGATGAATCATCTAAGCTAGTTGTTTAGATGCTATAAAAATAAAATTGCAAGTATAAGAAAGTGACTCAAGAGCATGTGTACTCTTGATCAGAGAATTACACTGTTGAATTTCATTACACTTGCCAAATGTAACTGGATTCTATTCAGACACAGGTTACACCAAATAGATATTTATTTTTACAGACATTGAATACAATAGCCTTTCCCTGTGTAACTGATTGCTCTTATGAAAAGCACCACTAGAGATTCAACATTTTAAAATTGTGTTTGTGCCCTCTGCTTGAAGGTACTTGCCTACAAGTACCTACAAGACAGTGACAAACAAATCAGCAGTTTAAGGCATGACAGTCGCTCACCATGCATGTGAACGTGTGTTTGCATGTAAGAGAGAGGGGAAATTGCTCCAGGTTTTGATTAGCTTGCAAATTCAGGATCAGCTATGGTGTGTTCTTGTATTCACTAGGAAGATTTTTCATGCTGTGCAAAATAGGATGATCAGACCTGGCAGTAGAAAATCTGAATGGCAAAGCTTTGCAGGAGAACCCTAAAGGGGCAGAAACACAAATCCACAGATATCCTTAGTGTAAAGAATATGTTGCCATCAGCTTCAATTTTGCTACCATGACTGCTATTGCCCAAGCAAACTAATCTGGCATTGCTACAACAACTCTCTTTTCAAAGAGGCTACCATTAAAGAGGCATGTTGTGACATACTACTATATGCATGTTAATACAGAAGGAGCCTGGAGAACAGTAGGCTCCAGGGAGACTTTATTGTGTTCTTTCAATATTTTAAATGTAGTGGTTTTAAACTAAAAGATTGTATTTAGACTAGGTATAAGGTAGAAAGTTTGTACAATGAGCAAGGTGAAACACAGACACAGGTTGCCTAGAGAGGTGGTAGATGCTCCATCCCTGGAAATATTCAAGGTGAGGTTGGACAGGGCTCTGAGCAACCTGATCTAGTGGAAGATGTCCCTGCTCATTGCAGGGGGGTTGGACTAGATGACCTTTAAAAGGTCCCTTCCAACCCAAACTGTTCTATGAATCTGCAAATTTATCAATGAAATGCTGACACATATGTGGTCTATTGATACAGAATAGATGCTCATCCTTTCCCTTCCGTACCAAATGCTTTGTCCATGGAAAATGTATTTTTCCATGATGTTTTTTAAAGGCTGATGAAAGATATTAATATATACTAACCTTGAAAGGGTACTGAAGACAAGATTTCAGTGTCTCATGGCAAAGGATGCATTTTTGTCATATATAGAGATAATCAGCTGTTGCATTTGTCACCTCTGTAGCAGTCAAGAATAATGGGTGGGAACAGCAAAGTGGGAAATTTTCTGAACATTACAGACAGGTGGAGAAAATAACTCTGAAAAGCATTCTGAATGATCAGGGAAATATGGCCAGGCAGGTAAAATGACACCAGGCTGAAGACTAGCAGATAGCTGTAGGCAATGATCATGCACCCATCAAGTAAATGAGAGAGATATGTTTCTGTATTGATTTTTCTAAGGACATAGAGTTTAGCCTGATGTTTTGAAATGTATGGGCTGAGCCAGGGCTATGGAAAGTCACACAGACTTTCCTGGAAATGGCTTATCATAAAACAGATTATTTTTAAATTTCTGCTAGCGCTGCCTACTATTATCACCCCAAGTAGTTCAGCTGCTGTAACATCTGTAAAACATCCATTCTGGGGAGAAGAAAGGGTCTAACTGACAGGAAGGCACACACAACTGACATTGCAGCAGCCAAAGAGCTTTAAATCACAGCTCTTGCACTTTCCATAGAGGGGAAAACCTCATCCACATTTCATTCATCTTCATAAGCCTCTCTCAGGCAGTGTCTATCAGAGATGGGTACAATTTGCTTACCAGCTTCAGCAGCCTGTGATGACAGCCACAACTGGGGAATCTTACTTCACCTGCTAGTGGTGTTCAGTCACAATCCAGGGTTGGGCCCAGACCCTTTTTGAAAGGTCTGCATGAATCTAGGTGGGCCTAAGTGACTGGCAATAAGAAATGACATCAGCTTCTACAGCCAAGAGCACCTAAATGAGGGACATGGTTAGCATCACCCTGGCTGCCTTTATTTTTGTAAACTGTGTGACTGAACCTATTATTGCTGAGACAGTCAGGTGCAAAGGTACAGAAAGGCTTTTAATCGTAATGAGACACCTGAGCACCTCCATCATCAATCCCTGAAGCTCGTTGTAACATACACTAAATTTTAAAGAGGCTCGAGTCCAGCACAAGGAACAAATCCAG